>NC_056741.1:649000624-649168124 GCF_019279795.1 Protopterus annectens
TTCTCCTTAGTGCCAGCATACAAAAATGTATGCAACCCACTTTGTTGAATATGGTGTATATAATTCTAAACATATCAGCAAGCCTTACCAACCTTAACATACTATACTTTTCAAAGTGAAAAATCCTAGACTTCTCCCTAGAACCCACTCCACAGCTACATCTTACCTCACTTTTGTACTAAACACTAATTGTCTATAACAAAACATTCCCCCACCTTAATAACTTAGGAAAATGTGGAGGCATCCACCCCAGTCCTGGACCCACTCAGCATTGCACCCCACCAAACCTCATCCA
This sequence comes from Protopterus annectens, assembly GCF_019279795.1. Lineage (NCBI taxonomy): Eukaryota > Metazoa > Chordata > Ceratodontiformes > Protopteridae > Protopterus > Protopterus annectens. The sequence goes on from NC_056741.1 coordinate 649,000,920, forward strand.
CAAAGAATATGATGCTTGTCATCCTAAATATATGCAGCATCTGTAACAGAATAACCAAATTCCGCTCCTAGCTATCATAATACTCCCCAGACATCACAGCTGTGACTAAAACTTGGTTAAAACCACACATTAGAGACTTAGAAATCCTTCTACCCAGCTATAACATTATAAGAAAAGATAGAATCAACAAAAAAGCAGGAGGTGTTGCATTAATTTATACTAACACCTATAGAGTCCTACCTCTCTCCAAATATATTCCCACCTTTGGCAACACTGAAATTCTAATTGTATCATTGAAAACAAACAATATTAAACAAGTCTGTACTGCAGTAGTGTACATACTCCAGAACAAAACATCCCTATAATTGAAGACATTCCTTCTTGGACATCCAAAAACATCTCTAATGAAACAGTAATCATGGAAGATGTCAATATCAATTGTCAAAATCTATCTACTGATTAACTGACAAACAGCATCAATCTCTACAGCTTTACACAACTCATCACATCTCCTACTAAAATACATAACAACAAAAATTTAAGTTCCATCCTGGACTGGATTCTTGTCTGTGGCCCCCTCAAATACTTTACCTCTAATACTCTTCTGAATACACTAAGTGACCACCTACCTGCATACACTTATAGAAGCACCTACCAAAACCCCAAAACACATACCTAAAAAACATCCAGAAACCTTACAAATTTCAGACAAAAACCTGTTTAATAACATTCTAAAATCATTCAACTGGTCTACATGAAAAGCTCTACCACTGGATGATGCTGTCATCTACTTCAGTAAACTATTCTTAGACACCTTCACTAACTTAGCCCCCCCTAACAAAAAGAACAAAGGCTAATCGTGCACCTAGGCTAACCAAATTTACCAAACAAATATTACAAACGGGAGAAAGAGCATAGAAAGACTGGCTAAAACATAGGGTTGATTCAAATCTCCAAAACTGCAGGCAACTACATACTACAGAAAAAAAAAATAGTGAATGCGGATAAAAAGAACTATATTTTGTAGCAATTAACCAACCATAAATACAACCCAAAACTTTCTGGAAAGCCATCACATATCTTCTTACCTCTGGGTCCACACAAAACCCTCTCCTTACACAAACAAGACACCAACTGAAGTGGCTAATATGTTTAATACCCACTTCATCGACAGAATAGCTACATTACTCACAGGCTCATATGCTAGTACAAATTCTAACTCTGATAATCTCCCATTCTCACAAACTGCCATTAAGGACAATGGTAACTCTTCTACCCTCTGCTAAAATTCTTCAACACTTAATGCTTCAATACCTCCATTCTCTCTGCTAACCAGTACCTACTACTTTTATTTGTAAACTTCTCAAAGTTAAACTTTGTTCCCATTCCTCTGACAACCTTCCACCAGTATACTTAAATCTCACTGCAGATTCAATTGCTTATCCAGTTTGCATTCTTATCAATTGATCCATTATTGAATATCATGTCCCTGCCCTCTGAAAGAAGTCAGTCATAACCCCTTTGCACAAAGGAGGTAAATCTAATGAGCTAACAATTTATAGACCTATCTCCATACTTTCTCCTCTATCCAAACTGCTTGAGAAGTATATATATATATATATATATATATATATATATATATATATATATATATATATTGCTGCTAAATGGCCAGGATACAGTACAACAACTGCTTTAATTTATTTTACTGACACAGTAAACAAAGCTAGGGACTTTGGCCTATACACCTCTGTATCACTATTAGATTTATCAAAGGCCTTTGACACAGTCTCAGATAGCAGATTTCTTCAGCAATTAGAATCATTAGGTTTTACACCACCCTCCAAGCTATGGTTTAACAGTTACCTACACAACAGGAAACAATGTGTAAAGTGGCCAGGTTGCCTACCTCAATACCAGACTAACAGAACTGGTGTCCCACAGCGATCCATTCTTGGACCCCTCCTTTTCAATATATTCACCAATAATCTACACACTGCTTGCCATAACAGCATACTAATCCAATACACTGACGATTCCACTATCATCTCCTCCTCTAACATTATACCTGACCTACTGCAAAAAAGAAAGACCACATTTACCTCAAGAGAATCATGGCTAATCGATCCACAATTACTGCTTAATACTAACAAAACTAAACTTTTACTGTTCTCACTAAAACTTGCACAACTGAATTCAAAATCTATACCCATAACAAAGCTGAGACTGAAATCTTAACAAATGCTAAACTAATGGGCACTACCATAGATAACAAATTAACATTTTTCCAGCACATACAAAATGCTATTAAAAAAACTCATTGCAAATTAGGGACACTTTACAGACACAAATACTTTGTGGATCTAAACATCCAAAACACTCTTGCAAATGCTTACCTGATCCGCCCTCTACTCTATGGTGCTCCTGTTTTTATTAATCTACACAACACACTCAAAACAAAACTCCAGTCTGTTTTTACAAAATTAGGAAATTTGCTACAGGCTCGTCCCACCACTGCAATGCTCTCAAAGAGCTAAACTGGCTAGAATCTCCCCACTATCTTGACTACCTTCAACTTTCTATTGCACAAAAATATTATACAAACCTAACAGCTGTCCAGCATTAAAATCTATTCTGCATACCCACATTCCTACCAGAAGCCTCCATTCTGCCAATAGACTACTCAAAGATGTACATAAGCCCAAGAAAAGAGCTGGCCAATGTCTTTAATCTTTTGCCAAAGCTAAGCTTTGGAACAAACTACTAAACAGTACCACCAGTATAGAAAATACCAAAACGTTCAAGCTTATACTAAAAAACTACCTTCTCGACACATGGATCTGCCTTTGCCCTACAACAAACAAACATCTAATATCCACTTTCCTACATTTCTGGTGTCCCTCTCCTCTCATCTTCCTCCCAACCCTTCTAACCTACTTACAGCTTTTTTCTCTCCTCTGATTCCTTTCCACATATTTCCTCTCCTTCTACATCCCCTTTCCCAGTATTTTCCTCTTAAATTTCTTAATATAACACAACTACTTTCTCCCTAATAACCTAACCTAACATTTAAACCTTCACTTTTACTTCTACCCTCTTTACTCCTTTCTCTTACATTAATATTGTTAATCACAACTCATTAATCCTTTCCTCTCCAGAACTATCAAATATTTTTTCCTTAAAAAATGCCTTATTCATATCTTTCAAAATATATTTTACATTGGGTTATTTCTGTCTGCACAAAAATGCAAATTACTACGTACATTATTCACCTGCTAATGTACCTCATGCACTCTATACAATTTTGTTCATAACTTTATATTATGTGCTTTAAATGTTATTCAGTGACATGTGCTGTACTGTTACTGTCAAATTTTAAAGCACTGTGGAGCTTTTCTCCTTGGACCTCCTCTGAAAATGTGTCCTTGACCCAATCGGACTTTCCTGGTTACCAAATGTCAATAAGTAAATATAATATATAAGTAAACAGATGAATAAATAAGTACATAAATAAATGGATGTTAATGAACTAGCTACAGAAAGCTGCATGGCATATTGTTCGGCATCATCTGTGGTATTCAGTCTGGTTAATGACCTCATAGAGATTAGACCATGCCTGCAATCTCTTTGCTATTTAATCAACAACCTAACAAGCCTATAAGCATCTCATTATGCAAATGATTCAAGTCCCAAGGAAAGTGCCAGTAGATCTCTGAATCAGAATGGAAAATAAAGAAAGTGTTGTAAAAGCTTTCACAACATCAAGAACTACCAAAAGGCAAAATAACAAGTAAATTATATGGCTACAGTTTTGAAAAAAATGCAAGATTCTTATTTAAATCCATCTGCAAGATTAGAGTGATATGATAAGGCAATAGCAATCACTCATAAATGAGAAAGCTATGATGCCCATGCACTGGCCCAGTAATCAAGGAGCCTCAATCCTCACCACTAGCACCAGTGAGGGACATGCACATTGGGAAGGATAGCAAGTACACACACACTAAAGTACAATTTCCTTAAAGAGCACACAGAGATCACAGTCAGTCTTGGGCTGGTTTCTCCCTTTCTCTCCAGATCCCCAATAAGACTCCCCATTGGCACAGCTATAGGGTGCAGATCTAAGCCTAGTGGTCAAGCCAAAACCTCTGGCACCCTCTCTGTTCAACCAGTGTTTGTGTCCCTGCCCAAGTACCTGACACACACACACTTTGAGATATGAGTTATATACAAACACACAGACACTCCTGGGGAAGGCTGGCACAGGTTCCCCAGCTATGCCCCTTCTCTCCAGACTATAAGGTAGAAATCACTGCCCCCAACCACTAATATTAGCTATCATAAGGCCCTTCTCAAAGGGTGACCAATTTCATTGTGTAATATTACTGTTATCCAAATAGTAAGAGTGACCAGAGCTAAAGCTATTGGAGTGGCTTGGATAGTATCACCAAATATATGCAATGTACTCTAGGAGCTTAAGTTACCTTTACACATGACAGCCACAGTTGAAAGGTTTAAAAATATTTAATAATAAATAAAAACACAAGACAATACTTATTACTTCAACACAATGACACTGCAGAGTTTAGAAATCACAGGAAAATGCTTTAAAATAATACTGTAGAATAGTCTGATATAAATATAGAAACAGCTAAACTAATCTGGCTAAATTCTAACTCTAAGAGAAATACTAAGATCTAAGATCCTACTTACAGAGCAGAGCAAAGCAAGTGCTGGTGAGTGGATGTTATATAGACAAAATCCAAAATGCTCTATCTTTCTCTCTGAGAAAGTCTTAAAATTGATAACACAGTACCGATGAGTCACTTCAGAATACATCACTCTTAACAGTTCTGATTCCCAGGCTAACAGAAACTCAAAATTTACATTTCTTTTTGTAATCTGCACCTGCAGGAAGCCACAGCAATAAAATACATTTTACTTGCAAAATAGGTTCATAGGTTGGTACTGAGCTATCTGCCCGAAGGCATATACTAGCCCAGCCACGTTGTGCGGTATTCACCACCCCTTTAGCAGTTCCCTAGATCCTTGTACTAGCAGCTAGTACCCTTGGCCCCTATCTAGTAGTGCTGTTGGTGTGATCCCCGGTGTGATCTTTCTGTTACCCATCAACTCATCAAGGTTCCTCTTGAAGAGTGATAGTGAGGGGCTCTGTCTTATGCAGATCAGGACCCTGTTCCATAGTAAGGGAAGTCTCTGCGAAGGGAATCTATCCCTCCAGCATTTTCCATTCATTGTTGTGTTGAGGTTTATATCCCTAGAGCGTGTAGCTCGAGTAGATTTGGTTTTGCTAAGATGGAGCATGTTCAACAATTCTGGGTTGGACATGGCTCTGTACGTTAGACAGAGATCGCCTCTGAGAAAGCGGTATGCAACAGAGAACAGTCTTAGCTTTTTCAATCGTGTTGCATAGGGCAACTGTTTGAGGCCAGTAATTCTCTTGGTTAGGTACCTCTGTGGTCTCTCCAGCTGCTGGAGATGTCTAGCCAGGTACATTCCAATTGGTGCATTGTACTCAATAATGGGTCTGATGAGGGAAGAGTAGAGGGGCACCATTACATCCTTAGATCTTTATGCGAACCCTTTCATGATCAGATGGGTCACACAGAAGGATTTTCTAACCACTTTGGCAACATGGTTATCAAAGGAAAGCTGACTATCTACTTGGGTCCCTAGATCCCTTATTTCTTCTTCAGATTTCAGGGGATTACCTCCTATGTTGTAGTTTGCAGGTACTCTGTTTTTTCCAAAGGGGATTACTACACATTTTTTTGCATTTAGCTTGAGACCATGGCTTTGACACCATGCATCAGTCTAATTTAGGCCCTTCTGGAGGATCTTCATGTCGGCCGGAGACTCTATTATAGCACCCAGTTTGCAGTCGTCCGCAAACTTAGTAATCTGGTAATTAACTCTTGTCCTAAGACAACAGAAAGAATTCCTTAGTCCAGACATCCTGCTTCCAAGCTGGAGATCAAACAGTCATAAAATGCTTGACTTATCAGCTTTCTTCTAGCAGGGTGCATTTTTGAAGCTCAGTACAACATATAGTTTAATCATAACACATAGTTCTCTTTACATTTCTAAACCAAGCCTGTGGATTATATTAATATTTACAAATGACTAAGAATTATTTACAAAATTTATCTAGCTAGGCTGGCAGCCTTCACAGAAGCTATCACAAAAATACCAAATTTTAAGTTGTTTTCAAGTACTAGTTCAAATATAGGATTCTGGCAGATATAGCTAGATGAAGCAAGCTTCAAGTTGTATATATAATATGTCATTAGGAATGTACAGATCTTTTACGCTACTGTTCACCACTTCACCAGCAGTGCATTCGAAAGATTTATTGCAGAAATAATTAAGGGCTTGCAATGTATTGTAAACATAACTGATAATCTCAGTGTGTGGAGTCAGATGTAAGAATAGCATTACAAAAGACTGACACAAGTTCCTGAAGAGAATAAGACAACAACAAAAAAATATACTTGTTTTCCCGCCTTTCTAAGCTAGTATAGTCCAGCTTTCAGGTTAGTACTGAATTCAGGGCTGTGTTACAGGACTGTATCTCACCCCCAAAAGGGCCCATAACTATACCGGAAGAATGTAGTTCCCCTGAAATCACAGACATTCAGGTTAAAACAGCCCTCTCCAAAGCCAAAAACACAGCAACAATGGGACCAGATGGTGTCCCAGGCTGTGTCCCACATGAGCTCAAAGATGAACTAACTCCTCATCTAAACACACTGTTTAAACTCAGCCACTCAACAGGCTACATGCCCACAGAGTGGTGCATAGCAATTGTTATTCCACTCCACAAAGGTGAAACCACAACAGACCCCAGGAACTAATGCCCTATAAGCCTGACTAGCTTGGTCTGCAAAGCTATGGAGTGCATCATCATGGATCTCATTACTAGACACATAGAAAACCTCCAAAAACTGGACCCTATCCAGTTCGGCTTTGTTAAGGGCAGATCATGCCTCCTATACCTGGTGGACCTCTTTGAAACAGTTACCAAGGCTATAGACGAGGGAAAGGTGGTCCACACAGCCTACCTAGGCCTCGCAAAGGCCTTTGACACCATTCCCCATTCAGGTATTATAGACAAGCTCACCAGCCTGAACATAAACCCCCTACATTACGAAATGGGTTGCCAACTGTCTCACGGACAGAACCCACATGGTAAGAGTTGCAGGTGCTAGGTCTGACTGTAAACCGGTTACAAGTGGCGTTCCCCAGGGCTCAGTCCTAGGACCCCTCCTGTTCGGCATATACTTCTCAGAGGTACAGGCAAGCACAGGAGGACTATGGCTGACCAAGTTCACAGATGACTGCAAACTAGGGGCTATAACTGACTCTCCAGCTGACACAAACATCCTCCAAAAGGGTCTCACTGAGACAGATACCTGGTGTCAAAATCATGGCCTCAAGCTAAATGACAAAAAGTGCATAGTCATCCCCTTTTGGAAAAAACAAAGTACCCACAACTACCACATAGGTGGTAGCCCCCTAAATATGGAAGACGTAATAAGGGATCTGGGGACCCATGTAGATAGTAACCTCTTCTTTGATAATCATATTGCCAAAGTGGTTAGAAAATCCTTCTATGTGGCCCACCTAATTACAAAAGTGTTTGCATCCAGATTGAAAGAGGTCATTGGGCCCCTCTATGCATCATTCATCAGACCCATCATAGAGTACAATGCCCCATTTGGGATGTAGTACCTTACAAGACACCTGCAACAATTGGAAAGACCACAGAAGTACCTCACTAAGAGGATCACTGGCCTCAAGCAGATGTCCGATGCAGCTCGACTGAAGAAACTCCAGCTGCACTCGATTGCATACCGCCTACTCAGAGGTGATCTCTGCCTGACGTACAAGGCCATGTCCAACCTAGAATTGATGAACATGCTCCACCTAAAGAAAACCATATCCCCTCGAACCACATGCTCCAGGGATCTAAACCTCATCACAACAATAAATAGGACATGCTGGACGGATAGATTCCTGTCCCAGAGACTTCCCATGCTCTGGAACAAGATTCCAATCTACATTAGGCAGAGCCTACACTAACCCTCTTCAAGAGAAACCTTGATGAGTGGATGGGAAACAGAAAGTTTACCCCAGGGATCACTTCAATGGCTCTGCTGGACAGAGGTACAGGGAACTAATTTAAGGGGGCGGCGAAAGCCAACACATTCCGGCTAGGCTTATAAATGCCTTCGGGCAGATAGCCTAGTACCTACCTATGAATCTATGAACATACTTTCAAGTAAAATATGAATGACATTTTTGAAATACATAGGTCATATTGTCATATTAGTGAAATCAAAGTCTGATATAGAAAAGCCAGTGCAACTGCTTAAAAGCCAAAGGCAGAAAACAAGCAATATTACAGAGGAATTTAGGAACGATATAGAATGTTGTCAAATTTACACATATGTCTTGGATGGAACTGTGCCTCTTTGAATGCTGTTAGAGCTGGATACAGCCTGTTAATGCAGATATGAAAAGGAAATAGTTTCAACATCCTCAAGAAACTAGTTACAGATTCATCTGTATTAAAACTGTTTGGTCTGAATAAACTATTTGTACTGCAAGTAGATGCTGGTAAGATTGATACAATGTCCGTGATCTTACAGTATAAAAGATCAGTTGCCTACGGGTTATAAGCACTAACCAATATACAAAAAATTATGTCCGGATATTAATATAATGTATGGATAAGAGAAGTTTCATGAATACACCCATACACCCATGTTAAAATAATACAAGTAGAAATTAACCACAAAGCTTTGGAAACCTCATTCAGAATTTTGTAAAAGGTGCCTCCAAGATTTCAATAGAAGTATTTTTAAAAGAAACACAGATCGTGCAAAGATGTATAATTTAGCAGGTATACTACTTAAAGTACATTTACTAGAGAAGTATGAAGAAATATTAGAAAAAGAACTAAAACTGCTTGAGAAATACCACATTTATAAAAGTTAAAACAAATTCCAATAATGTATTGATACTAAGAAATGCAAGGAGAGGATGCTAGCAAACTGGGTACGAGACTGTGTCTACAATTGAAAGGGCACTAATTCATTTCAGTTCAATGAAGTCAAATATCTCATACTTTTGGATTATCACTCCAAGTTTGCTGAAATAATCAAATTGACAGACACAAGTGTAAGTCTGGTGCATTAAAGTTTGTTTTCACAAGACACAGTATACCTGATTTTTGTCATGTCTGACAATGGTTCTCACTCTAGCCTGACAAGTGGAAAGGACTATTTAAACAGTAAAAAAAAATAAATCATGAATAAAACCTGAACAAAATCTATGAGCATTATCTAAAAGTCAGAATGCTGAAAAGCATATGATCTACTTCATCTACATTACAGATACCCAAATTTAGTACAAAATAAATAAAAAAGCTAGCAAGAAATCAGCAGAAATAGAACTACTTTTATAACATCAATTTCAAATGATTTCCAGATTTGCAAGCTGAAGAAAGAGTACAAATTCAAAGGCCATTTTAAAGTCATCAGCCTAAATCTGAAGTAGTAAAGCAACAAAATGGAATTATGGGCATGATGGATGTGAAATCCCAGCACTGACCCAGTAATCAAAGAGCCTCAATCCGCACGACTGGCAACAGTAGGGGATGTACACATTGGGAGGATGACAAGTATACACAGAGTAAAGTGAAATTTCCCTTAAGAGCACACAGAGACCACAGTCAGTCTGGGGCTGGTTTCTCCCTCTTTCTCCAGATCCCCAGTAAGACTTCCCAGTGACACAGCTATAGGGATGAGATCTCAGCTGAGTTTACAAGCCAAGACCTCCAGCACCCTCTCTGTCCAACCAGTGCTGCCCAAGCAGTTGACACACACACACACTTTGAGGTTTGCTTTCTACACACACACACACACACACACACACACACACACGCACAACTGGTAAAGGCTGGCACAGGTTTACTAGCTATACCCCCTTCTGCCCAGACTATAAGGTAGTTTTCACTGCCACCAGCCACTACTTATCGGCTACTTTAAGGCCTTAGCAAAGGGTGTCCAACCTTACTGTGTTATGTTACTATTAATCCAAGTGGTAGTTTGACCAAGAGTAAGGCTATTAGGAGGGGCCTGCACCTTGTCACCAAATAGATATGGAAGTACTTTTAAGAGCTTAAATATCTCTAGATAGACCAGCTACAACTGAAAGGTTTAAATATATTTAATAATAAATAAAAGAACAAAAAACATACTCAGTAAACAATCACAGTTACTTCAGAGTTCAAAATCACAGGAAATACTTAAAACAACATTGCAGGATTCTCTCAAATAAATAAAGAAAAACATCTAAAATAATCTTTACTATACTCCTAACTATATCTAAATAATTACTATACCTAGAAGCTTACTATTACAGCAAAGCAAGTGTGGTGAATGGATCCTCTAGCTGATGTTGCTGTCAGATCAAAGACAAATACAGAATGCACACTTTTCTCAGTGAGTTCTTAAATTAACATCTCTAATATTGCTGTTGGGATACTTGCAGCATGACATCATTTCTTGTCATCTGACTATCCCAGGTAAAAACCCTCATTGCTAGAAACTGCCAGTATTTAGCATCTCCCTGTGAAAAATACATATCCCTCAGATATTTTCAGCTGCTGGAAGACATAAAACAATAAAACACTTACAAGACAATGCAGCAGGCTCCCTAGTTTTAGACATCCTGTCTCCTTGCTGCATTGAAACCATCTCTTCTATTACTTGGTTATAAAATAATTTAATTTCAACATTTTCCCTGAAGTTTTGCAAGTCAACCTTCTATGTGCCAGTTCCCACTGTTAAAACATATACATTTACGCAGTTACAATATTTATATATATTTTTGTTTTTTTTCCACTAGGGTACACTGTGGATACATCTTTAAGCTCAGTACTGTACAAACCCTTTTCACACACACTTCTGTACCAGTAGTTTGATATCAAATGTCTTAGAACTGTATGTCATGTGCAACACAAGCATATGAATCAGGTTGACATTCACAAATTACACATAACCATTTACAAAATTCCAGACAGCTGTGCTGGCTATCTCCCTCTGTCAAACTTCTATATAAATCATATCAATATTCACAAATGACATATAATTATTTACAAAATTCCAGATAGCTAGGCTGACAATATTTTCTTTTGTGACAATGTACAGCTGCAAAGGTAGGGTAACAGGTATGTGTATAAGGCAAACACATCAAAGAATAGCAATCAGAACTGTCACAATTAGAAAAAGCAGAGACTAAGAGAACATTGCTGGGACATGTTCCTCAAATTGTGTCCATGCAGAAAAGTAACAATACAGTAAGAACTGTCCCAAAAGCAAGAATGGTGGCCCCAAGTCAACAGATGAATTAAATTCACTAAATATTGAACAACACTAGAGAAACAATGCAGGTAAATGGACAGTGCAAGAAGTGTTACAAGAAAGCCATGTATACCTTTGGATTATAACTTAATTTAACCATGAAATTCAAAATGTGAAGGCAGTTGCTAAAGTCAATGAGATGCTGAAGTGTACAGCCAGAAACAACAACACAGATGTAAAACATTGGCCTGCACACAAATACTACCAGGCAAAAATATATGCAGCATTATTGGCCACTGTAGTATTTTAATTAAGCAAAGTGAGCTGGACAAAATATATACCTCACTGTACTCTAATTAATTAATAAAATAATAGATTTGTGATAAAACATATTTAATAGCAGAAATCAATGCATACAACTTTCACATTAAAATCTAAAACATTACTTCAATAAACAGAAGCCCTTGTGTTTAAAAAATGTTTTTCATCTGTGTTATTAAATATGATTAATCATGAAGCTATCATATTTTATTATCAGTATTTTAATTAGACTAGTGATCAGCTATGACTACTACATGTGACTTTAAATGATTTCTTGAATTTTAGTGTTAATAATATTTAGTTATGAATAGGGTCATCTAAGTTTATGCTGCAAGCGTTTTGGAAAGTACAATAGGCAGCCAACAGTACCCATATGCATCAGAAGACACTGTTCAAAAACATAGATGTATTGTGATATATTCATACCACTAGAATCTCTGAACTGCTTGGCTGACTTTGCTGCAGCACACAGATTCTCAAATGCAGCTAGTATGGTATGTGTAAGCTTATGGAAGTTAACAGGATATCAGTACAGTACATATATTTCAAATGAACATGACAAGTTAACACGTTCCCCACCACATATATCTTTTTTTTTTTTTTTTAACAATTTTGGCAAAAGAAACACTAATAAAAAAAAATCCATGTAACTGCTCAGAGTAATAAGTGACACAGTCCCTGTAATGAATATATTCCACTACACGTCATATTTGAGTGTGTGGGGGTAGTCTTGCCTTTACAGCATTCTGAAATTCAGTTAATAGGTGTTCATCCTTAATATTCAAATTATTGCTATAGAAAGCAACTTATTTCATTTTTTCTTGTATTATTTCAGCTTCAGGGACCTTACAAGTAAGTACAAACAAATTATGCAAAAATATTGGCATAGCCGCAAATACAATAAACTCCAGCTATTTAAATATTCTTCTGCAGGTATTTTATTTTATTTATCCTTTGTTGACCAGGTAAGTCCCAGACTAGTTGCCTCTTTTCAGGGGGGGTCACCTGAACTGGTATTTATACTCACTAGGACAAATTTGGCCAATACATCGGAACTTCTCCTATTCTTTTCAGTAGGTGCTACGGGATCATTTACATCCACCTGAGCTACTACCAACCTAAGCCCATGGAGTCTCATTTTAACACATCATTCAAATCATGATACATTCAAGAGTGCAGCACCCCCCTTATGCTGCACTCCAGTGCCAGCAATCCATTTGCTTGATGAAGATTTCAAATTTGCTGGCTGTGAGAAGGGCAAGATATGATCCTACAGATCCAAACATTTCAAAACAAAAAAACTCCAGTTCAAACAAAAGAGGCGAAATCTGAAAGTCACACATATTTTATCACATTACTAGTCATTATAGTGTCTTGAATAAAAGTTTAAAATTACATTCACAGAATTAGTGTTTTTACTCAATGCTCCTTCTTAAGTTATAGATAACCCCATGTGCTATTAAATGACCATTTGATTTATTTCACTATAAAAGCAAAATATATCTCTTGTAAACACAAAAGAGCCCCAGAAGACTTGTGAGTCACTGTTTTGCTGATTGTAAGACAAAATAGACCCAGAAATGCTAGCATTTGGACAATGGCCTAACAAAATCTCACACAATGTCTAGACATCTGCGCAGAAGACTTCAAGTAGAAGCAGCACTTGTCAGAGTAAGATGGCAACCGTGAGAAACACGTGCTTATTTATAATGCTGCTGCCAGTATCCGTGAGAAGCTAGAATTTACAGCATTGCTTCAGCAGAGAAACACAGAGCACTGTAGATGATTGTAGCATTACATTAGAAATAATGTTCATTTAGAGGGAGATAATATTGCTGCCAATGTCCACACAGAGAAACAGTTCCTCAAGCAGAGAGATCCATTCCTGCATTGAGTGCACAGGAGATTGCATTTACGTCATTGTTTAGCAGTCAAGCAAGGGTATATGTGTGTAAGTGACTTTGTTCAGAGTCAAACCCTGAACCATAATTATTGATAGTCTTAAACCTCCACACCAACTGCCAGGTTTCCTTTAATTTTATTACTTATTTATTGATTGACTAGCTGGGTAACTACAGCAGAACTAGTAAGGGAGACTGCTACAAAGGTGCTTGGTGTGACATCTGGACAGAGGAAGGAGGACAAGGAGACCTGGTGGTGGAATGAGGAAGTACAGGAGAGTATACAGAGGAAGAGGCTGGCGAAGAAGAAGTGGGATTGTCAAAGAGATGAAGAAAGTAGACATGAGTATAAGGAGATGAGGCGCATGGCAAAGAGAGAGGTGGCGAAAGCTAAGCATAAGGCGTATGGAGAGTTGTATGAGAGACTGGACACTAAAGAGGGAGAAAAGGACCTGTACCGATTAGCTAGACAGAGGGACAGAGCTGGGAAAAATGTGCAGCAAGTAAGGGTGATAAAGGATAGTGAGGGAAAGGTACTCACAAGAGAGGAGAGTGTGTTGAGTAGATGGATAGAGTATTTTGAGAGGCTGATGAATGAAGAGAATGAGAGAGAGAGAAGGTTGGATGATGTGGGGATAGTGAATCAGGAAGTGAAACAGATTAGCAAGGAGGAAGTAAGGACAGCTATGAAGAGGATGAAGAATGGAAAGGCTGTTGGCCCAGATGACATACCAATGGAAGCATGGAAGTGCTTAGGAGAAATGGCAGTGGAATGTTTAACTAGATTGTTTAATGAAATTTTGGAAAGTCAGAGGATGCCTGAGGAGTGGAGATAAAGTGTTTTGGTACCTATCTAAGAATAAGGGTGATGTGCAGAGCTGCAGTAACTACAGAGGGATAAAATTGATCAGTCACAGCTTGAAGTTATGGGAAAGAGTAGTAGAAGCTAGGTTAAGAAGGGAGGTGATGATTAGTGATCAGCAGTATGGTTTCATGCCAGGAAAGAGCACTACAGATGCAATGTTTGCTCTGATAGTGTTATTGGAGAAATACAGAGAAGGTGAAAAGGAGTTGCATTGTGTCTTTGTAGACTTGGAGAAAGCATATGACAGGGTGCCTAGAGAAGAGTTGTGGTATTGTATGAGGAAGTTGGAAGTGGCAGAGAAGTATGTAAGAGTTGTACAGGATATGTACAAGGGTAGTGTGACAGTGGTGAGGACTGCAGTGGGAGTGACAGATCCATTTAAGGTGGAGGTGGGATTACATCAAGGATCAGCTCTGAGTCCTTTCTTATTTGCAGTGGTGATGGACAGGTTGACAGATGAGATCTGACAGGAGGCCCCGTGGACTATGATGTTTGCAGATGACATCGTGATCTGTAGTGAGAGTAGGAATCAGGTTGAGGAGACTCTGGAGAGGTGGAGATATGCTCTAGAGAGCAGAAGAATGAAGGTCAGCAGGACTAAGACAGAATATATGTGTGTAAATGAGAGGGAGGGTAAAGGAATGGTGAGGATGCAGGGAGTAGAGCTGGTAAAGGTGGACGAGTTTTAGTACTTGGGATCAACAGTTCAGTGTAATGGTGAATGTGGAAGAGAGGTGAAGAAGGGAGTACAGGCAGGGTGGAATGGATGGAGAAGAGTGTCAGGAGTGATTTGTGACAGACGGGTACCAGTAAGAGTGAAAGGGAAGGTCTACAAGAGGGTAGTGAGACCAGCTATGTTATATGGGTTGGAGACAGTGGCATTGACAAAAAGGCAGGAGTCAGAGCTGGATGTGGCAGAGTTAAAGATGTTAAGATTTGCACTCGGTGTGACTAGGATGGATAGGATTAGGAATCAGTATATTAGAGGGTCAGCTCATGTTGGACAGTTTGGAGACAAAGCAAGAGAGATGAGATTGTGTTGGTTTGGACATGTGCTGAGGAGGGATGATGGGTATATTGGGAAAAAGATGCTAAGGATGGAGCTGCCAAGTAAGTGGAAAAGAGGAAGGCCTAAGATAAGGTTTATGGATGTGGTGAGAGAGGACATGCAGGCGGTTGGTGTGACAGAGCAAGATGCAGAGGATAGGAAGAAATGGAAAGAGATGATCCGCTGTAGCAACCCCTAACGGGAAAAGCCGAAAGATGATGATGACTTATTTATTGATTGACTGTTTTTGTAAACTACTAAGGATTACAGTCTGTCAATGTCAATAAAGTTTCATAGTTGTATTGTTCATCATTAGTGTCAATAGTGCAACAGATAGCACAGGTTTGGTGCAAAAGTCTGTGGGTTCTATTCCCACACCAAGAAGATTGACTGCTGACATTACAGTGCAGCATAAGGGGTGGGGAAGGGTGCTGCACTCCTGAGTGCGTTGTCTTTGGATGAGATGTCTAGTAACTATGAGCATGTTGTCATTTTGCTAGCCACTCCCAATTGCAAATCACCAGTACACCATTTTCTTAATTTAACACAAGCACTTTATCCCTCAAGAGCAGCAGGCAATGCATTTGTAGATGAAGCACTAAAATCCAAAGTCGTTGGCAAGCAGCAACCTCTGTTAGAAATAGTTCTGTTTAATGTGGAATTATTCAGATGACTTTTACTTCTGTAGCGATTGTGTAAATTGACTGATACTGGTGAATTATATGTTTAATGTGGAATTATTCAGATGACTTTTACTTCTGTAGCGATTGTGTAAATTGACTGATACTGGTGAATTATAGTGAGAGCAGTTTAAGTGGTCTTATATAGTTAACATTTTCTGAAATGGGTAGTTTTGTCATTATTTTTTCATACATTTTTTCACAGTTTACTGGAAACAAATTTTCAAATAAATATACACTGTAACAAGTGTTGCTGCATTAAAAACTTAATATAATTTAATGCAATCAGAAAAGTAAATCAAAAAACCCATGCATTTATACAAGGTCCTACATATATGTGTAGTGGGCCCAAGGTTTGAAAACAGCCCAAATGTACACTTAATCTGCAACTGGCCACATACATTTTCAATGAATATTGGTTTCAATGCAGGTTTAATGAATGTGAGTTTCAAGGGCAGAGAAGTTTACTGTTGCTCATGCTAAGCATGATTTCATCATGAGACTGTTTTGCTTAATTTAGCAAATGGCTATCAGTGTTTGTGTTACAAAATCTGAAATAAAAAAAAAATGTAATCATTCCAGAAGTAATGAAGAAACTGAATGCACACTGACAGGTTTGAACAGTGTTTATGGTAACTGGGGAGAGATAGAGTGACAAGTAATGAGACACTGAATGGCTGCTGGGGGTGGGGGGGATCCATTACCTTGCCTCATTTGATCACAATCCAGCTCTGCTGTAATTAAGTGCTAAATCAATGCATTCAGCCAGTCCCTATCAAATGATGCTCACCTATAGCCTTTGTATTGCATACTGCTGTAATTTCCTAGTTTGTCCCCCATTTTCAGCTTTAATTCTCAGCACCTACCTTGCTGCAGGTTTCTCACGTAATTAGGCTGTATTCAGTAGTGCTGCAGCTTCTAGATCTTCAGTTTGAAAGAGTTTTCTCATCTTTTACAAGATCACAAAAACTGCTTGCACTGCAGCAAGCTTTAGTTGTAAGAATTCACCTTTTGTCTTGTATGTTTTCCATAGTAAAAGAACTAACATAACCAGTATTCATTGGAATAAAAAAGATCTGTTACTTTCCACGTCTTTATGAATTATTATAATCTCTATAAATCTAGATGGTACATATTTTTATCTGCCTGTGATTCCTCTACTTTTTTCATTTATTTTTACTGACAAGCTTGTAAACATGTCCCATCTTTTTGCAGGTATGGAAAATAATACTCTCAGATCCGCAAGCATCTAGGTTATACATTTGTATGTTATAGTACAGAATTGCTCAGATGCACAATGTAGCTTAGTATGGCTACACATCATTTTCTGCCAAACATATTCAGCCCTGTATACTGTAGTTCAATTTATTTAACTGCTGTCTCTACCATTTAATGAAAATAAAACAGACATCTGAAGCCAATCACATTCTCTGCATTCATTTCTCAACCCACACACTTATTTACCTCTCTCTGACAACCATGAAAACTTCCACCAAAATTACCATGTTCAAATTTATTTTATTTTGCCAATATAGATTGCAACACTGGGTCTATTGCCACTTTTCAGGTATAAACATTTATTGACAAGTGATTTTATTCTAATAACCGTCAACCTTTCCAATAATACAAGCATATGTGATTCAGGTATATCATCTTAATTTAACATTATATAATTTTCTTTTCTCAAACACATTCTGTTTTTCCTCCTTGATTCAGTTCCCACTTACACAGTTTGAGACATTCAGTCATTATTAATGACAGGCAGAGGATTTCATACATTGACTTTCTGCTGTACATCCAAGCAGCACAGAAGTCATTCTGTTCATGTTAAGGAGACGTGCAGCATTAAGACACAGATCTCACAGTTATCAGCCTATGCTCAGTGCAGTACAGAGGGACATATATGGTGTAGTGACCGACAGCTGTGTACACTGGTCATATCAGCAGCACACTGAGCAGATCTTGATCTACAACTCGGCTGCATTTTTATGTATGTGGAGGGGGGGGTCATAATGACCATGCATTGCAGGTAGGGTGCACAGACAGGTAACATATTCTACAGACAACTTTAAATACTCCCTTACCACACCCAGAGGGTCTGAATGAGTTATAGGTCTTGTACACTGGTATGGAGGGACTGCTAAAAGCACACAAACCAAAATTCATTAAGTACATGTCGAATTATGTTCAGTTGTTAGTATGACCTCATGATGTGTCAATTTTTTTGTTTGAAACTTGAAGCATTGCGCAGTCCCCTTTAGTGTAACATAGAATGAAATATGACGGGGTGGAATGTTCTAGATATGGGCATTATGGGATAGAAAAACTCTTAGCCAATATTCAGAAGCACTAAAGAAAGAGATGCAGGCAGTCCCTGGTGAAACAGTTTGGCCTGTTGATCATCACCTCCTTTGTTAACACCCACTGGATCCCCCTGTAATGACACCAGTTAACTAGCCAATAATAGAGGTCAATTGTTTTGGAATTGTGGTAACATTCTCAGAGAAGGCAAGACACTGCTCAACAGAAGTATATTTTCTACCTCTGAAATGCATGGTGAACTCAGATATGACTTTATGCATCTGCACTAGGCCGCAGCATCTACGGTAATGGCTAGGAATTAATGCACCTTTGTTCCATTTCTCACCAAAATTAAAAATAGTACCATTAACCCAAGCTAGTTCCACAGAAGTAGGTCACAGGCTCTCCAGTGATTTGTACTCTGTATAAAGACTAGGAATCAATGTCCCTTTTCTCCTCCTCATACAAGAAGCAAAACAGTAGCAGCAGTAGCAATCCCAAAATTGTTCCTTTGAAGTGGTTTGTAGACTTGCAATGCTACGCAGTTTCCTCCCTTATGTTCCTGTCTTTGAATCTAATCTGCAACAAGGTGTTGTAGGGTTGTTGCATGCGTTGCAGTGTGAACCTAGTGGAACAGAAGATGTTAAAGAGATGGTAAGAAAAGTTTCAACAGTCAATATGGAGGGCATCACTAATATGATATATAGTACAAGCAAATTAGATAAGACAGGGAGGAGCTCCTATAACCGTATAAAGGATGGGTAAATCAAGAGTCAATGGCTTTGAAACAGGATGGGACATGGTGAGCAGGCTAGGGAATAATCAATAACAGTAAGAGCACAGCATTAGTTGACAAGTGTTATAATTTTCACGTTTTTAACTAATTTATAACTTTAAAATTTAGAATGGTACACCGCTAGTAGCCTACACACGTCCTTGCATTCCATAGCATTTTCTGAAAAATTAACTTAAAAAGTATAAGATAAACAAATGTAAATATTTTGCCAACAACAAAAGCTATTAAAACCATACAATAGCAACATTATAAGTAATAGTCATAATAGGCCATGCATTTATAACACAAGCCCAGAATTATATTTTTGCTAAACTTTGACAAAGTGCCAAATCTTGGAAACTGTACAACCTATATATGTATCGTTAGAACAGTGCTGCTAATCAGATATAAGCTTTCACATAACAGCAAGAAATTCCTCTTTGAGTGCAAGCTTATTGAGATATTTACAGAAATATGAAAATGGATGCTTGATTGTATAATAAACAATATAAATAATACTTAATATCCGTCAAGATATGCAAACAGTGTAAAAATCAATGACAGTTTTCTTCAACAACATCTAAGGTTTTACCTGATACCATAAAATAGTTTGTAAGTCAGGGTTTTTAAAGTATTAAGTACATATAGAAATTCTGCTTATTTTCATAATTACTAACAAACAACTACATGTTTCTCCAGTATAGTGTGATAGAAATGGACACTGACAATGAATTTTCTTGTTTTCCACTATGGCCTGTCACACTATACCCCTAAATAGCATGCAGGTCTCACAGTTATGAAACTATGAACATAAATATGAAAATAAGAAAAGTAAGTGGCAAACAGTCATTCATTTCTCTACTGCAGGACAACCTAGATTAACAATCTTTGTATGATGTTGTTAGTTCCTTCTTGCCCTTTCTAATGCTGCCTATTATTAGCTGGTTTGTTTGTGTCTTTCGACTTTTCCCGGTTAGGGGTCGCCACAGCGGAACTCCGGTCCGCTAGTGGATTTTTATGTACTGGGTTACCAGCCCTGACGCACAACCTTCAACGAAGGCATGCCCCATTCACGTACGCCTCCACACAGAAGACACTCTAGCTGAGAATCAAATGGGACAACGTCTTGCTATGAGGCGACAACACTACCGCAGCACCACCACCGCAGTCTACCTATTATTAGCTGGTAAGGCACTCAAACAAGCTAAATCCTATAGGTCTTGATGCCTTAAGGAGCTATGGGTGCTAACTTGAAGTATATACAAAGGCACTATAGGCTTGAATGATTCAGGCATTCCTGTGCACGAAATATTTACATTTCTTTGATTTATATTCTACACATAATGTTTCAAAAATACTCAGGAATCTAAGAATGTGAATAAGCTGCCAGTAGAGGGACATTTCACACCTACTAAATGTTAATGTGTTAAACTCTGTTCTTTTCTGCTTGCTCTAAATAAAAATGCTACCTCCCAGGTCTTCCTAATATTCAGACAGAGCTAATCCATTTGCAGCAGAACAATGCAACACACATTTGCTAACCAGCCTTAAGGAAGAAATTTATTTTAAAACTGAAATAAAAACAATTAAAAGTAAAAAAAAAAAACAGTACAACTAAATGAAAGAAAAAAAGAACACAAAAAAAGACTATAAGTAAGTAAACTATACATACAGTACCATGAAGTACAAAAAGGTTGTGAAGTTTTACATGTCATATAAACCCTGTCCTTTTACTCTTACCTTAAATACAAATACTTGTTTTCAGTTGCTCCCTCAAGTCAGATAAATGTAATCGTTTTGCAAAGAATGCAACAAAAATATTGATTAACTGCACCTAACAGGTGTTTCTTTTAAAACTTCAAGAAAAAAATCACATTAAAAACAAAACAGCAGTCTTAAAGTAAAGCAAACTGCAATGAAACAATGCTGGTTTGCAAATTATAAACTAAGAAACCCAAAACCATTGGTGCTTTAAGGGCAGGTTTCACAGATTAAAGTTGTTCCTGTTCTGCTCATCTTAAAAATTGTCCCTAAACATCTCACTGAATTCAGTTAAAGTTATTTTACATTCAAAGAATGCACACAAAAGTTTGGAAATGGATCCTAATAATGAACTATTCTTAACCCCCCCCCCAAAAAAAACAGATTAAAAGTAAAACAATGAATACAAAAACAATCTGAAATCAAGCAAAATCAATAGACAAGAAAAAATTAAGTAAAAAAGCTGAGCTCCAGTGGCAAACAAGCTGCAATGGAAAAAAGAAAACCTAGTTTATGTGGGGAAATCGTGATGAGACAATCTATGAATAACAGTGAAACTGTCAACATATATACTTTCTCTGCAGCAGGCCAGCATGAGGCACTAAGAAATTCCCACGGTTAAACTAATACAGTCTGACAACTTCCAAGTGCTACAGTGTCCAGTGCTACTTCCTGCTATTCCTTTAATTTAGTTATGTAGCTATGGGCATTAAATGTGACTGTCTGTGACCAGGTCTGAGGAAGTCTGCTATTGTAGAGACGAAAAGCGCTTAATAAATTAAACCTGTCATCTTTTGGGTTGAAGTGCCAGTGGTCGTTTGTTCTTATTTTGTTAACATTCCATATGTGTTAAAGCAATAATCTGTCTTTCTAATAATTAATATCACATTTATTCCCTGCCAGAAAAAACAGAATAATATTCCAGTTATGCAGCAGTAAGAACTGGAGCTCCTTTGTGACAGTAAAAAATGAAGGTAAATGCTTATGGTATCTAATTTATGAAACTGTGGCTCATATTCAGTAACAAACAATGCAATTCACAAGGCAAAACATTTTTTTTTTCATAAGTGGCAGTGCATATGATGGAGGTGATTCAGTGACAGTGTTAGTGTGATTGAGGAACGCTGCAAAATACTTCAGCCGGCATGCTGTGCAAATAACCATAAAATGAGAAGAAAATCAGCGACAATGAGATAACAAGGCCATTGTCAAGTGTTCGAAGAGATGAAGGCCATCTTCCACTGTTAACAAATCTCCATTGACACTCTGCAGGATGCTCTTGAAACCTGCAATAACATATTCACAGTGTCAGCATTGTTACACAACATGTTGTTACATAAACAGATACAGCAGGTTACTGGTCACAGCAAAGGACATTTGCTAGGAGTGGAGAAGGGTCATGATGAGGAGTTTGTGGAGGTCACAGTTGTTTGGGCTGACCATGAGAGGCAGAAGCAACATGGTATGCCATGATACCAGCTATGAATGGGTACTGAAAACTTATAAGCCCACCAACTTTTAAATTCTGAGCATTATTTTGCTCTGTAGCTAAAAAGAAGGTTATTTCACCTTGTAAAGTGCCAATTTGTAGAATCATAACACTATGTTTTGACATTGTTTCAGATCACTGAACCATGTCAATGAAAAGCGTGGAATTTTCCAGTGTAGAACTCTAAGCAGTCATGAAGTTCCTATTCCTGCAGAAGAAAACTCCAAAGAAAATCCATGGATGTATGATACAAACATTGTGACAAGCTCCCTTCTTACTCAACTATGATGAAGTGGTGTGCAAATTTTCAGAGTGGAGAGTTTGATCTCGAAGATGCAGGAATGTCTGGGAGGCCTCAAACAGTGTCAACTCCTGACATTGTTGACCATGTCCATGACCGGATTTTGGCAGCTCAGCGATTATTGGCTAAAACAATTGCTGAGACACTACAGATTTCCAGGGAACGTGTTGGGTTTATAATCCATGAGCAGCTGAGTATGCAGAAGCTGTCAGCCAAGTGGGTGCCCAAATATTTGAATGCTGATGAGAAAAGATGTCAAGTAAACATTTCCAAGTTGATTTTTGGGCATTTTCATTGAGGTCATACCAACTTTTTGGAATGACTAGCTATTGTTGATAAAACATGGCTATACCACTATGATCCTGAGACAAAACAACAGTCCAGGCAATGGCGGCACTCAGGTTCACCAAGTCCAAAGAAGTTCAAGACACAAAAGTCAACAGGAAAGGTCATGGCTAAAGTGCTTTGGGATCAGGAAGGTGTTGCAATGACCGTCTATCTTCCAAGCGGACAACAGTTAATGCAGAATACTACTGTAACTTGCTGTGCTGATTAAAGGAAACATTGAAAGAAAAAAGAGAGGGGAAGCTGCATGTTAGAAAAATATGTATTAATGTGTGTATGCTTAATGCCAAATTAATAATCAAGTGTTTTTAATATGCTTTTCATTCTATTTTTCATGCACTGTGTTATATACAAATTGAGTTTCATATGAGACTGAAAAAGATGCTTTTTGAAAACTGCAGCATGCTTTCTGAAACTTGCAAGTTGCCCTCTGACCTAGTAACTGCTAGCACAGCAATATTCTTGTTTATGCCTTGTGGAAATGTACTTTGAGAAGCAGGTGTTTATCTGCTAGGTCAGAAGCATATGAATGAACAATGCTCTATATTATAAATGTAATGATTCTAGACAAACAGCCTTGTCCAGAGGATGGGAACCTCTGCAGCTGCAGTAATTTAGAGATAAAGTAGACAAAGGGTTATTAGAGAAATGAACTGCTAGCTTTGTGCTTGATTTAGCCATAGTATCTTGAATGTAACATAACAAGTATCTAACTGAAAGTAACCAAGGCCATGTTGTTTTCCTCAGGAAGTTTCACACAAAAATTGTCTAAATCAGCAGAAATTCATGGGAAAGATGGTCAGCAGATGATGATGAAAAGGTGGTAATCTGTTACGTCAGCATGGTAGGACAGGATTAATTTGATAACCTATAAAAATTAATGTATTTCCTGTTTCTGGTTAGACAAACTCTGTATTAGCACGTTTTTGTCTCCTTGCTGCAAGATTAAAGTGCCTTAACCTGAACCTACCGTGTTTTGATCATTTTAAAGTATATTTTTCCTTTGACAGATTGGTCCTTTGGACCGGAAACATATCTCTCGCTTTAGGCCTAGGTCAAAATTGGGCCCGGTGGCATGCATCCATACGGAGAAGAGGCCAAATCGGCTCTTCTGTTTTGAAAGACCTCCGACTGAATTGTCGTTCGAAAGAGGCCAGCCACTGTTTCTGATCTGGGATTGGAGGACGAGTCAACGATCCGGTGGATCAACTCACGGAGGGTCAGGTAAGGAGGAATTACCTTATTTCTGTTTTAAGATCAGGGACTAAGTACAGAACTGTTTTTTTGTCAGGTAAATTTGCGTATGCAGATTAGGGACAGAAAAAGGGGTTACTGTTTTTTGTCATAGATCAGGGAAACAGAATAGGTAGACAGTTATTCTAGATAAACTGTGAAAAGGTACAGAGTTGTGGTACCACATGATAGAAAGGGTTACGTAACAATTTACAGCTTAGCTAAGACACCAATGGGAAATCAGTGCACAAAAAGTTCCCGGGACACGCCCCTAACTGAAGACGTGAAGTATATGCAATTACAGCTTGCCGACAGAGAATTAAAAATTCAAAGACAATGTTCTTAGACAAAGAAGACAATAACCTAGTAATAGCAACGGCCCCTCTTTCGCCCCCTCCACTTCCGTTACCAGAATATGAAGCGAGTGGACGAACTGATCCACCTCCGCTATACCCAGCTGTCCCTGCGAAAGCACAACCATTTGTCAGGGATCCTATCGAGACCAGGTCTTGAACACGCGACTTGAGGAGAGAGATTGAATTAAATGAATTAAATAGAGCATCACAGGCTATGAGTGAAGAAGAGATGTGTCCACTCATAGAAGTACCCAATCCTCAGGCAGGACAGGCAGGGCAAGATCAGACTCTTTTGGTTTATAGACTGTGGACACCGGAAGATATCCGGAAAGCCACGGAAGGTATTCCCCACCCAAAAGTGAATTTTAGAAAATTTTTAGAAGACTTACAGGGTATGAGATTAAGTTACCATTTAAATGGAGAGGAAGTAGAAAAAGTAGTTAGACAAATTGTGGGTCCAGACTGGCACATGATCAGTGGCGACTGGAATCCACGTGACGCACAACTTAGACCACTCCCACATACTAATGCAGAACTGGATGGCAGAGTGAAAGGTCTAACAGACCAAATCTCTGAAAAGTGGAAGCCTAGGGCTGATTGGACTTGCATTAATCAATGCATTCAACAGGAAGGTGAAACAGTTGATAGATATTATGCTAGACTGTTAAGAGTGTTTTAATAATCACTGCAGAATGCAGATACCAGAAAACCAGACACATGATTCCTCATATGAACAACAGTTAAAGAACGCATTCTTGAAGGGTAGTATAACTCCCATTAGTAGCTTTATTATGAAGCATATGGTAGATCATCGAACAAGTAGATTACAGCCATTACTTGAATATGCTAGACATGCAGAAAGACATTTTAATAGTAAAAAGAAAAAGAAAACTCAAGTATTTTCGGCAGAAGATGGGTCAGAAGTATTTATAGTACAAACTGGGGAAAAAGGGTAAGAAAAATACCCAGGGAAATAAACAATCTGACAAACGATCAGAAGATTTCAAGGAAAGAAAGAAAAAGGGTGAGTGTTTTAAGTGCGGGAAAAAAGGACATTTAGCGAGGGATTGCAGGCTAAACAAGAAGGCGACTACAGAAAATAAGGAGGATGAGGAATGACTATATGATAGTCAGGAATCATTGGAAGAGAGTGAGCAGGGAAAGGTAAGTGAAGATGTGATAGCAGGAGTAGAGGATGTGACACAAGGGGTAGAGGATGTATATGAATACACAGACATAGAAGAAAATGAAATTTTAGACCTAGCTCTTTTGAGCTTAGAGCTTTACTTAGCAGACGCAAAACCGGAACTGACGCTTCTGGTAGAGGGGAGGGAAGTTAAATTTTTGTGTGACTCAGGGACCTCACGGACCCTGATACACCCTTCCAAACTACCAGAAGATACAGAATCACCAGATTATATACTAGTGAAAGCAGCTAATGGACAGCTGTATCGGGAGCCACTCTCCCATGACATAACAATAACAGACTCCATTTCAGGGATGACTCAGAAAAGTAAAATTGTAGTTTCTGCAAAATGCCCAGTAAATCTTTTGGGTAGAGATTTGATGCAGATATTTGGCATAGCCATAGTTCCAACCATGCAGGGTATGGAAGCACAGCGACAAATGGACACTTTTGTAGTGCGACCGGAGGGTGAAATGTATTATTGGTACAGCCAGGACTTGGTTACGACTGGTCCAGGGGCAGTAACCGAAGAACTGATGAACGTAGCCATCAGCAAGTTCCCCTCCCTCGACATTGACAAACAGCATTTGTTGCATTGTACTCTATATTACTGTAATAGACCAGGACCTGATAAAGATTATGAACAAGAATTGTTTCAGAACCATGCAAACAGGCTAGTATTGCGAAACTTGTGCTGGGATGCAGAAGGGAACAGTGTAGCAAGCTGTTCATTGCCCCAGGAATTTTTAGCACTTTACAAATCTAATCAACTGCCACATGTTAGTTTAACTAAGAACAAAACTTTAAAATGGGCAGACTTAGGTGAAAAAGTCACAAGGTGGGAAAAGCAGACAGAATTAGAGCTCTCCGAACAAGGAGTACAGAAACAGAAATTGAATTGGATTACACAGACACACCCAGCTGTACACTCACAGGCTAGTGAGGATAGCTGAGTATTACTCTTATTGGAAGAAGAGGAAAAAGCCTTGCGAGACATACCAGATATTCTCTGGTCAGCAGGGAAATCAGATGTAGGACTAATACGAACAGCAGGACCGGTTACCATAATGCCAAAGTCATCATTTAGACCCCAGAAAAGACAGTATCCCTTAAGAAAAGATGCAGAGGTAGGAATCAAACCTATCATAGCAGCCTTACTTAAGGAAGGAGTCTTAATAGAATTTCCTGATTCACCATGTAATACACCTTTATTTCCTGTCAAGAAAGCAAACAGGGAGTGGCGTATGGTCCAAGACTTACAAGCTGTAAATAATGCAGTTATACCCAGGGCACCAATGGTGTCAGATCGACACACCTTACTGAATGATTTAAAGCCAGAACAAAAATATTTTTCAGTGGTAGACATTAGTAATACATTTTTCTCAATACCGATACACCCTGACAGCCAATATTGGTTTGCATTTACATTTCAGGGAAAGCGGTACACATATACCAGATTACCACAGGGATATTGTGAAAGTGCAACAATATTTGCACAAGAAATGGCAAGCAACCTGGCAGGATTTATCCCACCGAAAGGTAGTCAGATTCTACTTTATTTAGACGACATTCTGCTGGCAGCCCCCACCCAGCAAGAATGCAAGGAGGACATGATAGCTTTATTACGATTTTTAGCTACTCAAGGTCACAAAGTAAACAAAGACAAGTTACAGCTCTGGAGAAAACAAGTTAAGTATCTGGGATATGTAATATCCAAAGAAGGTAGAATATTAGATGAAGACAGAAAAACAGCGATTTTACAAGCACCTAGACCAACTACCAAGAAGGAAATGATGTCCTTCCTGGGAACTACTAATTTTTGTCGGAGTTGGATACCAAACTATGCTTTGGAATCTGCTCCACTGGCCAATTTAATATTTAAAAAGCCGATGGCAGCACAAGATTTATTACAATGGACACCTGAAGCAGAAGCAGCTTTCTGTAAGCTGAAACAATTGATAGCATCATCCTTAGTTTTAGGATTACCAAACTATAACAAGCAGTTTATCCAAACTGTAGATTGCAAGCAAGGTTATATGACATCAGTATTGACACAGCAACATGGGGACAAACAACGCCCCATAGCTTACTATTCATCACAGTTAGACCCAGTGGCGCGATCTCTGCCCCACTGTGTACAAGCAGTAGTTGCAGCTGCAATGGCAGTGCAGGCTTCAGCCTCAGTAGTGTTATTCCACCCCCTCACATTGAGAGTGCCTCATGCAGTCGCAATTATTTTACTGCAAGAAAAAGTAGCATATCTTTCTTCAGCTAGGCATCTTTCCTGTATGACCATACTGTTGAGCCAACCTCATATGACAATTGAACGATGCACAACTTTGAATCCGTCAACTTTGCTTCCAACCCCTGCAGATGGCAAACCACACTGCTGCCTGCAGGAGATTGAACAAAAGACATTACCCAGACAAGACCTTACGGATGTTCCCTTGGATGATGCTGAGGTGACATGCTATGTGGACGGCTCATGCAGGAGGGGTCCTACAGGACAGAACCTAGTGGGGTATGCAGTCATTTCTGATACTGAAACTTTAGAAGCAAAATCTTTACCACACAACTTATCTGCACAAGCAGCAGAATTGATTGCCTTAATAAGGGCATGTACCTTAGCAAAACGTAAGAAAGTGAACATTTATACTGACAGTCAGTATGCTTTTTCTACTGTACATGTTTTTGCACAACAGTGGAAAAATAGAGGAATGATAACATCTACTGGTAAACCGATTAATCATGCGCAACTTATTTTAGACTTGTTAGATTCAATTCAGTTACCTAAAAAAGTAGCTATTTGCAAATGCGTAGCTCATACAAAACAGGATAGAATTTCAAAAGGTAATGCACGGGCTGATACCGCTGCAAAGCAGGCAGCCTCAGCCACAGAAACTTTTCTTTTGAGTGAGGAATTACAACCCTCAGAGACTTTAGATTTAGAAATGTTAAAAACAATGCAGACACTTATTACAAATATTGAGAAACAAAAGTGGATAAAACGAGGAGCAATCCTCGACAAGGGACTGTACATCTCCAAGGAAAAGAAACCAATTTTGCCATCTAATTTGTTTAGATATGCAGCATTGTTGAGCTATGGGCAGAGCCATGTCTCAACAGGGGGGATGGTACAGTTAGTGAATCGAGTGTTTACAACCTACGGGTTTACAAACTATACAAAAAATTTTTGTGCAGCATTCCATGTTTGTAACAAGCATCATGCACAAGGGGCGTTGAAGCCTAAGCAAGGGAATTTTCCTACACCACCATATCTGTTCCATACTATTTGTATGGATTTCATAGAATTTAATAAATGTGAAAATAAGAAGTATTGCCTTGTTATTATAGACATGTTTTCCAAATGGGTAGAAGCGTTTCCAACTAAAAATCCAGATGCAGCTACTGTTGCAAAGGTCCTCGTTAAAGAAATTATACCCAGATTTGGCATACCGGAAAAGATTTATAGTGATAACGGGACACATTTTGTGAACCAAACAATTCAACAACTCAGTCGTTATTTTGGGATATCGTTAAAGAACCACTGTGCATATCACCCCCAATCTGCAGGGCTAGTAGAGAGGCATAATGGGGTATTAAAGAACAAACTTAGGAAGTTGATAGAAGAGACACAGAAAAACTGGGTGCACTGTTTGCCTTAAGCACTGTTGAGTATGAGAACTGTTCCAAATGTGAAGGGATTAACTCCTTTTGAAACTTTGTTTGGGAGGGCATATTATACACCTCAGTGGAAACCTCTCATGTCTACAGAGCAGGAGGCTGACAGTTCACTTGCAGGATATATGAGGCGATTTTTGAATAACAAACTTTTGCAGTTAAATTCTGTTTCAGATAAAGAGCAATCGAAATCGGAAGCACCAGTAGCCCCAGGCACCTGGGTCTGGGTGAAGATTGTGAAGCGGAAGAATTGGAGTTTTCTGAAGTGGGAAGGTCCGTACCAGGTACTACTGTCGACACCCACTGCAGTCAAGATCGCAGAGCGAGCTTCCTGGATTCATTTGACGCACTGTAAACTGGTTAAAAACTTTGAACTGGACAAAAACTTTGTTACTGTTGCACAACAAGAACAAAATGGCCAGATACAGAGTGAGTAGAGACATTGAGCAACCTCAGAAAATGTGTATGATTGTTTTTATTGCAATATTGATCACACTGTTCTTTTTGTTGTGGCCATTCCTTCTTCCTGCCACAAAGGTTGAACTGATTAGACGTAATGAACCAAACATAGACTGGCATCCGAACTTTAACACTTATCAGGCAATTACACGTGTGTACGCAGAGACTTTTAATGTTTCGAACTGCTGGGTCTGTACGGCCATACCAACAGCATACGGGGGTTTATTAATGATTGCTATCCCCCTAGGGGTCAATGAGACCTGGGAAAATCTGTTTTTTGACACAGTTGCCATTAAAGCACAAGATAAGGTAGCACCGTATTTGCCTGTGACTCAAAAAGGAATTGTATGTTTCTATAAAAATGATACCATCCAAGTTGGATGGAGTAAATGTAATGTTACAGTACAGTATAAATGTTATAGAAAACCAAATGATTTGAGTGGATCTTGTAGTACAGATTATGACTCATTTTTGAAATCTATGCATAAGACTCTTGATCAGGTACAGCACAATCCTGTACTTTTCAAACAGTTATCAGTAATAGATAGGAAAATGTTTCATGCAGGGCAGTCATTTCATAACAAAGTAATAACTAAGGTAGAAGACTGTTATTTTGTATGTGGTAAAAAGGCATATAAATGGTTACCTGAGAATTGGTCTGGCAGTTGTTTTTTGGGGTACCTGGTTCCGGCCATCCGACACACTGCAGCTTTGCCTCAGGGGAGTATTCAAAATACTCGAGATGTAACCAAAAAGACTTAAGAAACCTGAGAATCCACTGGGACAAATCGAAGCAGGGTGGAAAGACCATCGTAATGTGGGAACCAAACTTGTGCACATTGACTTGAGTGATGCTGTTATATCCTGGGCAGGTATATCACCCATGTATGGTGGAGTTAAATCAATATGGGAGCTGCGAAAACTGTCCAAACTTCTCAAAATAATGAGTAATGCGACTTTTTCTGCCCTTGAACTGATAACTGATGAACTGAATGCCACGAGAACTGTAGTGCTTCAAAACCGAATGGCTCTTGACTTCACCCTAGCGGCGAGAGGTGGAACTTGCGCTTTAATCAAAGAAGAGTGCTGTGCATTCATTCCTGACCATCAGCATGAGATTAATAACCATCTCGAGGTGATTCAGCAAGTGTCGGCCATGACCAAACCAGGCCCAAACCCTCTGACAGAGTTTTTCCAGAATGCCTTCGGGGGGTGGGGCTCCATTTTTATGAACATATTGATTGCTATTGGGGTAGGATTACTCCTAATAGGAGTTTGTATTTGTTGCGGAATCCCCTGCATGAAGAGATTAATTAAAGAATTCATAGATATATCCGTATCTGAGACTATGTATCAAAGTACTGAATTTGAAGAGCTGCTAGAATGCGAAACACTTTCATAAAAGTTTAAACTGAATGACTTTCTTAACTGCAAATCCTGAATGGAAGAGGTTAGGAAAAGAAGCAAGCTGTTTATTCTTTTTGAAAATAGAATAAAAGTATTAACAGCAGGGAAATGTTAGAAAAATATGTATTAATGTGTGTATGCTTAATGCCAAATTAATAATCAAGTGTTTTTAATATGCTTTTCATTCTATTTTTCATGCACTGTGTTATATACAAATTGAGTTTCATATGAGACTGAAAAAGATGCTTTTTGAAAACTGCAGCATGCTTTCTGAAACTTGCAAGTTGCCCTCTGACCTAGTAACTGCTAGCACAGCAATATTCTTGTTTATGCCTTGTGGAAATGTACTTTGAGAAGCAGGTGTTTATCTGCTAGGTCAGAAGCATATGAATGAACAATGCTCTATATTATAAATGTAATGATTCTAGACAAACAGCCTTGTCCAGTGGATGGGAACCTCTGCAGCTGCAGTAATTTAGAGATAAAGTAGACAAAGGGTTATTAGAGAAATGAACTGCTAGCTTTGTGCTTGATTTAGCCGTAGTATCTTGAATGTAACATAACAAGTATCTAACTGAAAGTAACCAAGGCCATGTTGTTTTCCTCAGGAAGTTTCACACAAAAATTGTTTAAATCAGCAGA
This sequence comes from Protopterus annectens, assembly GCF_019279795.1. NCBI lineage: Eukaryota > Metazoa > Chordata > Ceratodontiformes > Protopteridae > Protopterus > Protopterus annectens. The sequence goes on from NC_056741.1 coordinate 649,033,061, forward strand.
AATTCATGGCAAAGATGGTCAGCAGATGATGATGAAAAGGTGGTAATCTGTTACGTCAGCATGGTAGGACAGGATTAATTTGATAACCTATAAAAATGAATGTATTTCCGGTTTCTGATTAGACAAACTCTGTATTAGCACGTTTTTGTCTCCTTGCTGCAAGATTAAAGTGCCTTAACCTGAACCTACCATGTTTGATCATTTTTAAAGTATATTTTTCCTTTGACACTGCAGAAAGAAGTTCTCTTTTTGTAAGACAATGCACCTCTTCACAGGGCTGGCAAAACAATGGATGTTTTGATGAAATCGGGGTTTGAGTGCATAGACCATCCACCCTAATCACCAGATCTTGCTCCATCTGACTATTTCCCTTTTCCAATCCTTAAAAAGAGTTTGAAAGGGCGGCGATTTTCAAGTGATTTGGAGGCAATTGCAGCAGTAGAGCAGTATTCCTGTGACCAGACTTCAGCCTTTTTTTGGCAGGTTACAGACACTTCAGACATGATGTGCAAAGTGTGTTGAACGTCTGGGAGAATATGTTGAATAACTTGTAAGTTTCACAGTTCCACGTCATTCACTTCTTGGTCAGACTTAGAACTCTTCAGCACCCACCTCGTAAGAGGGGGCATCTAATTCAAAATTATGAGCTATATTAGACATAAACAGAAATAATACTGCATATAATATTTCAAACAGGCTATGCTTTACAGTGCATGAACTAACCACCACTGTGCATCAGACATGCTACACTGATAAAGTACTGATGGCATGGCATATTCATCATATTCACACATAAGAAGTGCCACGGTGATAGAGGTTTAGCAATAGGAACTGTGGTGAAGCTAATCATGTGGATATGCATATGTGTCATTACCTATTGAGGGTGGCAAACCTAGAAGACTGTGCAAGGAGTGGGTGGTATCTCTTGCATGGGTAGGTTGTTAAAAGTGGTGAGCTAGCTCAAATTGTGCATAGATGAATAAAGTCACTGCAGCTGTTGCCACACTGTGCATTTGTCTCTCTGATAGATCTAGATTGCCCTCGTGAGGTGCAAAATGATTGACTTCAACAATTGGCTAAGCTTCTGGTGTCATTCAAAGGGGATCAAGTATCTGCCTGGGACGACATGATTGACAAACCACAATGCTTTGCCAGAGATGGTCTGCACCTATCGCCCCTGGGATTCAGGTTACTGGCTAAGGCTCTTGCCACCCCTATAGTGCCTTTTTTAGGCAAGTCTCAAAGGACAAAACCTCCACCATAACATGTACAAGTATGCATAATCTGAAGATAATGCTACTCAATGCTAGAAGTCTTAACCTCAAAATGCACTCTTTCGAGGCACTCCTAAAAATGGAGAACATCGATATCTGTGCAATAACTGAGACCTGGTTCAAGGCTCCAGAGGGCACCCTGCAATACCAGGCTACAACTCTTACCACACTTTTCGGCCACCAAACCAGGACCAAAACACTAAAGGTGGAGGAGTGTCCATATTCACCAAGGATATTCACACCTCCAGGCTAGTTGCCCAACACAATGCATCCGAAATTCTCCAGGTGCAACTAACACTAGGTAAGACAGCAATCCAAATTGTAGCTTGCTACAGATCCCCCACCATGTCCCAAGATTCTCAATGCACCTTTCTAAACATACTGGAAAATATTAAGATACAACCAAACACACTAATACTGGGTGATTTCAACTATCCTGCTATTAACTGGGAAAACTACTCGTGTACCAGCACTTTTGCCCAATGGTTCTTGGAATTCATAAATTTCAACGCCTTGGATCAACTATAGTCCCACCAGGGACTCCAATAAATAAGGACCTGGTCATTACCAACATGGGAAATCGATGTTCCACACCAGTGGTCACCCCCTCGTTGGTTAGGTCTGCTAATTACCTTTGACATCCACCCCCCACCCCCAGTAAGGAAAAAATCTGTAAAAAACCTTTCCAAGGCCACCTTCATGCTATTCAAGTCAGAAGTGACAAACTTCATGACACCCATGCAGACGGAAACTGAAAGTTCAACTGACGAATCCTACACTAAAGTACTGTACAAGCACATCCACTCATGCATGAATCGTGCCATCCCAAATAAAATCAAGATGCTCTCTCCAAAAAAAGGAAGCCAATCTTGTGGTCCCCTGTCATAAACAAACTATACAACAGAAGGAAGAAACTGTTGCACAAAAGAGGAAAATCCCAGGATGCAAAAAGCTCCCTTACCAGCCTCAGTAAAAAGCTGAGATCCCTCATAAAATCCTCCAAAGCTCGTTACAAAAATAAAATTGCCAAAGATTCCAAAGACAACCACAAGGCATTCTATAGCTATGTCAAGAATCTAAATGGCAATGCTCAGATCTGCTCTGAGCTACAACAGAATGGCATTAAATATACTGATCACAAGGACATTGCCAATATCCTGTCAGATCGATTCAGTGCCAACTTCACCCCCCCTCTCACCCCCTAAAGGGCCCATCTCAGTGCAGAAAGATTGCCAAATTCCAGTAATCACAGCCACATAGGTAAAAAATGCACTCTCCAAAGCTAAGAATACAGCATCCATGGGACAAGACGACATCCCAGGCTGTGTACTACATGAACTACAAAATGAAGTGGCACCTCACCTAAGTGTCATGTTTAATCATAGCCTCACCTCAGGCTTTGTGCCCTCTGAGTGGTGCACAGCTACAGATATCCCACTCCACAAGGGGGGATCCACCTTGGATCCTGGGAACTACTGTCCCATCAGTCTAACGAGCTTGATCTGCAAGGCTGTAGAACGTATCATCATGGAACTTATAAACAAAGACATTGGCAACCTTCAAACACTGGACCCCACCAAGTTTGGGTTCGTGAAGGGCCGATTGTGTCTCCTGAACCTGACTGGCTTCTTTGAATCAGTCTCCAGAGCCATGGACAAGGGTAAGGTAGTCCACACTGCCTATCTGGACCTCGCCAAGGCCTTCAACACCATCCCCCACTCTGGAATCATAGATAAACTTACTTTGCTGGGCATAAATCCCTACATCACTCGATGGGTTGCCACCTGGCTTACTGACAGAACCCACATTGTAAAAGTAGCCGACTCCAAATCCAGCTCCAGATAAGTGACAAGTGGAATACTTCAGGGATCAGTCCTGGGACAGCTCTTGATTGGGATCTACTTCTCTGAAGTACAGGCCAACATTGAGGGACTCTGGCAAACAAAGTTCACAGATGACTGCAAACTGGGAGCCATTATTGAATCCCCAAATGATGTGGATATTCTACAAAAGGGCCTTACAGAAACAGATTCTTGGTGCCAGAGCCATGGTCTCAAGCTCAATGTCAAGAAGTGTATTTATTTATTTTATTTTATTTTATTTTACATTTGTTGACCGGGCTAGTCCAGCTGGATAATTTCCATTTTCAGTGGAGGCCCGGGGAGAAAAGCTCCACAATTAAAACAAGGTTAAACATTTAAGCAACAATGCATACATTTTAGTGTAGTAGAAAATACAGCGAAAAAAAACAGGTAAAAAACAAATAGCCTAAGCTATATATTCATATTTTTTTTTTTTTTTTTTTTTTTTAGAACAGTACAGTAATTTAGTCATTTGAAATAGCAGGGAAAGATAGTGATTTTTACGTAGGGAGGTATGGCTGAAGAGCGAAGAAGTCATTTAGTCTGGATTGGTACAGGAGCAGAGCCAGAAGTTGTTAAGATGTATAGTTGTCCCTTTGGGAAAAAACATGTACCCATGAATTACCACATAGGAGCAGTACACTAAACACCGAAAGTGTTCTAATAGACTTAAGTACACAGGTGGACAGTGGTCTCACCGATAACCACATTGCCACAACAGACAGGAAATCCTTCTATGTGGCACACCTCATCACTAAGGGCTTTTCATCCAGAAAAAAAGGAGGTCATTGTCCCACTGTACTCATCCCTCATTAGACTCATCATAGAGTACAACGCCCCATTTGGTATGTACCTCACAAGACATCTGCAACAACTGGAAAGGCCACAGAAACACCTCACTAAAAGAATCACAGGCCTAAAGCAGATGCCCTATGCTGATCAACTAAAAAAGCTCCAGCTATACTCTGTCGCATATCATCTACTCAGAGGCGATTTCTGTTTAACATACAAGGCCATGTCAAACCCAGAGCTGTTAGACATGCTACACTTAAAGAAATCCCAATCCATCAGAGCCACACGCACCAGGGACCTAAACCTTGTCATTACAATGAACAAGACATGCTGGAGGGATAGGTTCCTGACCCAGAGACTCCCCATACACTGGAACAGACTGCACATACATGTCAAGCAGAGCGCCTCTTTGGCCTTCTTCATAAGGAGCCTTGATGACTGGATGGGAGATAGGAAATTCACCCGGAGGATCAAGTCAGTTGCCAGGATAGTCAAGGGTCCAGGGAAGTAAATATTGTGGGAAGAAATAGCCAGGGAATTGTTATGGCTAGGCTTGTATAGGCCCTAGGGCCAATAGCCTAGTACCAACCAATCTATGAACGTGTGTTATGGGTGCATAATCCCATCCATGCATGTGACTCTCTGAGAAATGCAACTAGTATGATCAGTGATTGACACAGGATGGTGTACTTTGTGAGTGCAAATTTTAGACATTGCAATAGGCATGTGCAGCATGTACACCTTGTTCATGTGTGTTGCCATTGTGGACCACAACACTAGTGACACTGGCAGCAAAATAGGCATGAAGAATACAGTACTGCAGTACAGTGCCCATGTCCTGTGCATGGTGAAATTCTCCACTGGAGGCAGATGAGAGATAGCCATGTGAACATCATTGTTATCCACAGTGTTTGGTAGCAGACGTGCCCTATAGTATATAGCCCCCACCCCCCTTCCCACCTGTATGTTTCTGAGATGCCACTTGTACAGACAAAAACCTCTCTGATGTCACATCACAGCCCATGCAATACACTGATCATCGCTGCAGTGACTGCAGAGGCACTAGCCTGTGCCTGGATGGCTGACCTGCACATATATTGTGTAATGGCCATGGGCATTGAGACACTTAGCTAAGGCATGAAACAGGAACCAAAGCACTGTCAGCAACCAGCATGCTGCTCCCTGTTGCTGCTTATTGATCTGCAAGTGCCCACTGTTGCCTGGAGTGCATAGGATGAGGGTGAATCTTGTTGCTATGTCTTTCAATTCCTGTCTTAGAGTTGTCATCTGGGATGGAGGGGCAATAAAGCTGTATCAGAGGAAAGGATTGGTAATGTGCCTGATAAAGTACCTGTGACTTACAGTGGCCTTGTGGCTGTTGAATGCACCACAATCCAGATGCCAACATCATCAGGCTGAGATGTTTCCTCTGACATCTGGCATGCTCACAGCCATGGTGGAGGACCAATATAGTGAAACGCCTGTGTAAGTAGACAGAAACACATTAGTGTATCAAAGCAACTTAGTTACAATCTCTTTTCTCAATGCTGCAGCAGATGTACAGTAAAAGTAAGTATTTAAGTCAATTTTCCTTGTGCATAGTCATACGACAGCTAAACTTTGAAGTGCATTTAGGGAAGATATGATCATATTAATCATGTCAGATGTAATGGCTGTGGCACGTCTAAATACATAATGCATATGCAAGGGCATATTCACCTGTGGCATCACCCACAGACAACTGCGGTGGTTGAAGTTTTGCTCCAATGTCCAGTACTCTTCCTGGTTTGAGGAAGTAGTCCGTCACCACAAGCAGAGATGTCAGGAACTTCTCTGTGTCCATGGTGGGGATTTTTTTGTATGCTGACCCACACCTCTGGCAATCCTGTCCAGTGCAAGGACAATTGCTTTGTTGTGGGCATGGAGGACCATGGTAATGACCTTACAAAACACTTCTAGTGCCAACCTATTATGCCCTCCAACTGCATTTATAGTTGTGTAAAGGTCCCTCCAATACAAATTCATGGAAGACCTGATCAGTCTTGTAAGGTTGGAGGATCTGTTGACCATGTTCATGGAGGGCCTGCAGCAAGTTATTGGACACTGTCTGGGGCCATCTTAGTCTGTAAATGTGAACACGCATGTACACTCGTGTGTGCACACACACACACACACACACACACTGATTTTATATATATATACACACACACACACACACACACACACACACACACACACACACACACACACACACACACACACACACACACACACACACACACACACACACACACACACACACACACACACACACACACACACACAGTAAGCAACCGGCCATTAATATCTACTCCATCCACAATACAGTCCCCCATCCAACTATACAACATCAGCATCAATCCCACCAAGAGACCTACATCAGTTCCACAGGTCATAACTATGGGGCAGATACTTGTAGCTGATCATATATGTGCCTCCACCATACCACTCCATCCAGTACATACCAGATAAACCAGCTGTAGCAGTGTGTGTGTGTGTGTGTGTGTGTGTGTGTGTGTGTGTGTGTGTGTGTGTGTGTGTGTGTGTGTGTGTGTGTGTGTGGCTCTGCATCAGTACATGCCTATGTAGTATGATCTCACATCAACCCATATCTGGTTGCTACCATATATGTGTGCAGCTACTGCTGTCTGAAACTGTAACCTGTCTGCCCTCCTTGGCAGTAGTCTGCAGTATGTGCTACCTGTGTACCTGTCTGTACATTGCTATACACCACACACCAAAATTACTTGCAAACACAAAACAGATATGGTAACAGTATGGCAAGTGTGCACCCCATCTTTTTTATGCATCCAACAAAGCAGGATGATGAGGCTCACTGCAAGGCATTCTTGTTTATGTCACATGCAGTTCTAGAGACAAGTTAACTTGGAATACATCAACATTAAGGCATGTCCCCCATTACAGTGCATGTTTCTTATGCAGTACACCCCAATCCATATAATTGGCATGTCTGGCCAAACTTCAGCTGTTGTAACTGACTCTGTATTTCAACATATTTATTTATTATTTACAATTTGTTAGTTGGGTATATGAGCTGGTCTACTGACCCTTTTCAGTCAGGACCTGCATGTATTAAGTACAGCATGAATTACATTTAGGTTCATAGGTAGGTACTAGGCTATTGGCCCTAGGGCCTATATAAGCCTAGCCAAAAAGGTACCCTGGCTTTCACCACCCAAGAAAATTATTTTCTTATGCCTCTGTCGAGCAGAGCCACAGAGGTAATCCTGGGGTGAATTTCCTATTTCCCATCCAGTCATCAAGATTTTTATTGAAGAGTCCTAATGAGGAGCTTTGTTTGATATAGATAGGTAGTTTGTTCCAGAGTATGGGAAGTCTCTGGGACAGGAATCTATCCCTCCAGCATGTTCTGTTTATTGTGATGCCAATGTAGCTTGAAGGGATTGGGATTTCTTTAAGTGGAGAATGTCCAACAGCTCTGGGTTTGACAAGGTTTTGTATGTTAGGCAGAAATCGCCTCTGAGTAGGTGATATGCGACAGAGTAAAGCTGGAATTTTTTGAGACGTTCTGTGTAGGGCATCTGTTTGAGACCTGTAATCCTCTTTCTGAGGTATTTCTGTGGCCTTTCCAGTTGTCTTAGATGTCTTATGACGTACATACCAAAAGGGGCATTGTACTATATAATGGGTCGAATGAGTGACGAGTAGAGGGGAACAATGACCTCTTTTTTCCTGGATGAGAAACATTTTGTGATGAGGTGTGCTATGTAGAAACATTTCCTGACTACTGTGACAATGTGATTATCAAAGGAGAGACTATTGTCCACCTGTGTCCCAAGGTCTCTTATCACACTTTTGGTGTTAAATAGACTACCACCTATGTGGTAGTTCATGGGTACAGAGTTTTTACCAAAGGGGATGACAATGCACTTTTTGGCATTGAGCTTGAGGCCATGGCTTTGACACCAGGCATCTGTCTCAGTGAGGCCCTTTTGTAGGATGTCCACATTGTTAGGAGTTTTGATTATGGCTCCAAGTTTGCAGTCATCTGTGAACTTCATTAGCCAAAGACCTTCTGTGTTTAACAGGAGAGGACCCAGGACTGACCCCTGTGGTACTCCACTTGTCACTGGTCTGCCATGGGATTTGGAATCTTCTACTTTCACAGTGTGGGTTCTGTCACTGAGCCAGTTGGCAACCCATCTTGTGACATAGGGATTTATACCTAGTTTAGTGAGTTTATCTATAATTCCAGAGTTGGGGATGGTGTCAAAAGCCTTGATGAGATCTAGATAGGCTGTGTGAACCACCTTACCCTTGTTTATGCCTTTGGTGACTGCTTCAAGGAAGTCTTTCAGGTTTAAGAGACATGATCTGCCTTTTACAAACCTGAACTGGGTGGGCTCCAGAGTTTGGAGATTACCAATGTCTTTATTTATAAGTTCCATGATGATACGTTCCATGGCCTTGCAGACCAGGCTCGTCAGGCTAATGAGGCGGTAGTTCCCGGGGTCCGCGGTGGCTCCCCCTTTGTGGAGTGGGATAAGCGTCACTGTGTGCCATTCAGTGGATACCAAGCCCTAGGTGAGGCTATGATTGGACATGGTGCTTAGGTGGGGTGTCAGTTCATTCTGTAGTTCATGTAGAATGCAGCCTGGGATGTTGTCAGGTCCCATGGATGCTGTGTTCTTGGCTTTGGAGCATGTGGTTTTACCTGTGCAGTCATATTTACAGGAACTTTGCATTCTTCTGGTATAGAGATGGGCCCTTTAGAGGGTGAGAGGGGGGTAAAGTTAGCACTGAACATATCTGCCAGGATGTTGGCAATATCATTTGGTTCTGTATATTTAGGGCCATTGTGCTGTAACTCTGAGTGTTGCCATTGAGATTCTTGACATAGCTACAGAATGCTTTGTGTTTGTCTTTAGAATCAGTGGCAATTTTGTTTTCGTAACTAGCTTTGGAGGATTTTATGAGGGATCTCAGCTTCTTATTGTGCCGGACCAGGGAGTTCCTCCAATCATAGGATTTTACTCTTTTTTGCAACAGTTTCTTTCTTTTGTTGTAGAGTTTATTTATGACAGGAGACCACCAGATTGGCTTCCTTTTTTTGGAGGATAGCATCTTGGTTCTGTTAGAGATAGCACGATCCATGCACTCGTGTAAGTGCTTATAAAGTGCATTTGTGTAGGATTCAGCAGTAGTACCTCTGTTGTCCATCTGCATGGGTGTCGTGAAGTTTGACACTTCTGTCTTAAGAAGCATGAAGTTGGCTTTGGAGAAACTTTTTACGGTGGTTTCCCTAATGGGGGGTTGGGGGCGGGATGTGGATGTCTAGGGTGATTAGCTTGTGGTTGGATATGACCAATGAGGAATTGACCTCTGCTGTGGAACACTGTTCGCTCATGGTGGTAATGACTAAGTCTAGGATATTGCTGCCCCTGGTGGGGATGTGGATAAGTTGATCCAAAGCATTGGAATTTATGAATCCCAGAAAGCATTGAGCAAAATAGTTGGTACATGAATAGTTTTCCTAGTTAATGTAGTTTAAATCACCCATTATTAGGGTGTTGGGTTGTGCCCTAATATTTTCCAGTGCATCAAGAAATGAGGAGTGGGAATCCTGGGGCATGGTGGGGGATCTGTAGCAAGTTACAATTTGGATTGCGGTCTTGCCCAGAGTTAGTTGCACTTGGATAATCTCGGATGCATTATGCTGAGCAACTAGCCTGGAGATGTGGATATCCTTAATGAATATGGACATGCCTCTGCCTTTAGTGTTTCAGTTCAGGTTAAGTGGCCAAAAGGTGTGGTATGAATTATAGCCTGGTAATGCAGGGGTGTTCTCTGGAGCCTTGAAACAGGTCTCTGTCACTTGACAGATGTCAATGTTCTCCATTTTAAGGATTGCCTCGAATGAGTGCATTTTGAGGTTTAGACTTCTAGCATTGAGTAGCATTACCCTCAGATTTTGCTTACTTGTACCTGTTACAGTGGTGAATTTGTCATTTGAACCTTGCCTAAAAAAAGCACTATAGGGGTGGCAAGAGCTTTAGCCCGTATCCGGAATCCAAATGGTGACAGGTGGAGGCCATCTCTGGCAAAGCATCATGGTCTGTTGATCATGTCATCCCAGGCAGACAGATACTGGATCCTCCAGGGAGGTATGTCTCAGGTCATTCACACCAAAATGGACAATGACAGAGTCATATTTGTACTTGTTGTAGACTGACCTGAGTGTGTGCATTTTGTGGCGGATCCTGGCACCCGACAGGCAGCTGACAGTAACTTTCTCCTTGTTTAGCCTGGTGAGTGGAACATCAGTGTACCTGACTATAGAGTCATCTATGACTAGAATGTTGGGTACGTTATTATGCCTTATGGGCTGTGGTTGAGTGGCACACTGAGTTTGTGGGCTATGTGTCATTTGGGTTATGTTGGGGGTGGAGGTTGCTTGCGTTTCTGCTTTGGAGGTCTCTGTTGCTTGGGCAGATTTTTATTGAGAGCCTCAGTGAATGTAGGTGTGTGTTTTGTGTTTCTATGTTTGTGTTTTGGTGGTGTAGGTTTTGAGGGACTATGTGATGAGTGTGATGTGGTGCAAGTGTTTAATTTCTCCTCTTGATGGTCTAGTCCAGTCTTGGGTGAAGAGAGCTTTGCTTCCAATTTGGCTATATAAGTGCATCTCTCACAGGTTGTAGTGTTGGGTGGTAGGATGAGATGGTTGTCTGTGTACATGAGGCAATTGCTGCATTGCCCCAAGATGCCCAGATTCATCAGGTAGACAGGAGAAAACACCGGGAGATGACCCTTAGACATGCCTGGATAGGTGCTCATTTATTAAGTACTAAAAACTGTTTTCCTCTAGGCAAGTGAGGAAAGTTGAGTGCTGTAGTAATTTGTAGCTTATTTAGTGCTTACAATGAGTTCTGAACAAGTGCTGAGCTCAAAGAAACAAATTTAAGTGTTGAAACTAAAAAAACTGGCTAGTTCTAAGGGAAAATTTGACAAGCAGACTTTATGTCGCCAGGAATCGTTTAACCCTAGCTAAGTGGCGATGCATAAAGCATATTTTTTAATACAACAGTAGCAAATGAGCAAACTGATTTAAACAAATTAACAATTAACCAATAAAAAGCTAAAAATTGAGCCTTGTTCCAGCAGTCTTCGATCAGACAAGTTCTAACTGCACACTCCTGCCACTAGGGTGCAGGGGAACCTTCTCTAAAAAAAGATGGTCTGGATTAGTGCTCAAGTTATACAAACAAAGCTAGATTCAGCAGGTCTGAATTTAGCCTATGCTACAGCAAACAAGGCATACCAGTTTCAGAAAGAAACAGTTCAAATAAGCAGGCACAATAAGCCTTTAACCAGAAACTCTCAGCTCAGAAGGGCAGAATCTAGCCTCTCCTCAAACAAGAGTGCAGATCACACCTTCTTAATGTAAAATAACTGGCCCAAAGCCCAAGTGCTTAAACCAGAACTAATACACTTTTAGAATAACAGACACTAAGCTTTCAATCAGCAACTCCGAACTTAGGAGGATGTAAGCTACCTGTCTTACTACAACAGTGCAGACCACAAAACTTCTTAATGTAAAACAACTGGTCTGAAGCCCAAGTACTTAAACCAAAGGCTTAGAATAACAGTTACAATTTAATCAGGCTACTAACAAGCAGTAATAAATGCAGCAGAATAAATGCAATTAAGTACTTTTAAGAACAGGCAGCAAAAGCAAAATAAAGTAATAAAGTAGGAAGGAACACAAATACTGTAAAAGCAGATGAATAAAGTGGAATATTTTATATAACAATAAAAAACGAGCAAACTGATTTAAACAAAGTATCCAATTAACCAGTAAAAAAGCTCAAAATTGAGCCCTGTTCCAGCAGTCTTCAATCAGACAAGTTATAACTGCACATTCTTGCCACTAGGGTGCAGGGGAGCCTTCTCCAATAAAGATGGCCTGGATTAGTGCTCAAGTTATACAAACAAAACTAGATTCAGCAAGCCTGAATCTAGTCTATTATACAGCAAACAAGGCACACCAATTTCATAAGGAAATAGTTCAAATAAGCAGGCACAATAAGCCTTTAACCAGAAATTCCCTGCTCAGAAGCATAGAATCTAGCCTCTCCTCTCACAAGAGTGCAGACCACAAACCTTCTTAATGTAAAATAACTGGCCTGAAGCCCAAGTGCTTACACCCAAACTAATACACTTTTAGAATAACAGACATTGAGTCTGTAATCAGCAATTCCCAACTTAGAAGGATGTAAGCTACCTGTCCTGCCACAACAGTGCAGACCACAAACCTTCTTAATGTAAAACAACTGGTCTGGCGCCCAAGTGCTTAAACCAAAAGGCTTAGAATAATAGTTGCAATTTAATCAGGCCACTACCAAGCAGTAATAAATGCAGCAGAATAAATACAATTAAGTACTTTTAAAAAGAGGCAAAAGCAAAATAAAGTGCATTTTTTTAACACGTCAAAACAGTATTAGAATCAGGGATAACAACAGTGTTACATTTGTAGCACAATAAAGCATGCAGAACAATGTTAGAATCAGAGATAACAACAGAATTACAGTGATATCACAACAATGTATCTATAATATTTGATAGGCAATAGCAGTCAATAAGAAGGAATAGTGGATTGTAAAAAGATACTCTTGAAATCTAGCTGTCTTTATGTTGCTTAACCCTCATCATGAAAACCTGCAGTCAATCCAGTATCCACATGACCCACCAGTATTCACCGTTACAGCATCCCCTGTGCTTCTTGCCTATCTGCAGGTACAAAAGAGCATAGGAACCATTCCAGGCAAGTGATTACAGGGATTATAAGATACATAGAAACAATATCAGACATGTGATTGCAGGGACCCTAAGATACCTAGAACAATACCGGGCATGAGATTACAGAGACCTAAAATACCTAGAACAATACCAGCATGTGATTACAGGGACCCAATATACCTAGAACAATACCAGGCAAGTGATTAGAGGGACCTAAGATACCTAGAACAATACCAGGCATGTGATTGCAGGGAACCTAAGATACCTAGAACAATGCCAGGCACATGATTACAGGGACCCTAAGATACCATTACAATACCAGACATGTGATTACAGGGACCTAAGATACCTAGAACAATACCAGGTATGTGATTGCAGGGACCTTAAGATACCTACAACAATGCCAGGCACATGATTACAGGGACCCTAAGATACATAGAACAATACCAGACATGTGATTACAGAGACCTAAGATACCTAGAATAATACCAGGCATGTGATAGCAGGGATCCTAAGATACCTAGAACAATGCCAGGCATGTGATTACAGGGACCCTAAGATACCTAAAACAACACCAGGCATGTGATTACAGGGACCTAAGATACCTAAAACAATACCAGACATGTGATTACAGGGACCTAAGATACCTAGAACAATACCAGGCATGTGACTGCAGGGACCCTAAGATACCTAGAACAACCAGGCATGTGATTGCAGGGACCCTAAGATACCTAGAACAATACCAGGCATGTGATTGCAGGGACCCTAAGATACCTAGAACAATACCAGGCATGTGATTGCAGGGACCCTAAGATACCTAGCTCTACACACCTTTAAGTGGGTACACTTAAAAGTTCTTGCTGCCCTTTTCAAACCCATAATAGTGCACAGCTCCCAAACTAAATAGGGCCATACATGAAAACCCCAATGTAAATCTGTGTCTACTCATCCAATCTTCATGACTTGCCTTAATATTATACAAATCAGTAAGTACCACAGGGGTGTGTCTTAAGCCCTCTGCTTTTCAATCTGCTGGCACATGACTGCATGGCCACACGAGATGAATAGGATCATCAAATTCATGGATGACACCACTGTTATACGCTTGGTCAAAGACGGAGAGGAGGAGGCTACAGGAAAGAGATTGATCAACTACTGGTCTGGTGAGACAGCAACAATCTATCACTGAATGTCAGCAAGACAAAGTAGTTGATTGTTGATTTCAGAAGATCTCAAGTACCACACAAACCTCTAGTGATGAAAGAGATGACAGTGGAAAGGGTCAAGAGTACAAAGTTCTTCATATCACGGAGAACTTATCCTGGTCAGTCCATGTATCCAGCACAGTCAAAAAAGCTCAGCAATGCTTGCACTTTATAAGGAAATGTAGGAAGGGAAAATTACCAAGCTCCATACCTCAGATCTTTTATAGGGACACCATTGAAAGTGTCCTGACCAACAGCATTGCAGTCTGGTATGGGAGCTGTAACAATCAGGATCTGAAGGCTCTCAAGAAAGTTGTAGGGTCAGCAGAAAGAATCACTGGCACCTCTCTTACACCTCTGGAAGATCTACACAAAAGCTGGTGCATCGACAGGGCCAAAACAATTTCCAGCGATCCAATGCATCCTGCCAATGGTCTCTACACTCGCCTGTCCTCAGGCAGGAGATGCAGAAGCCTGCATTGTAAGACCACCAGACTAAAAAAACTGTTTCTTTCCACTCTTCATTAGACTGTTGAACTCTTGGGAAAGACGAACCATGATGTCTGTTTCATAACTAGCCTATCAAGAGGCTTATTTTTGGATGTGCAATAACGAAGTGCAATACTAAGGTAGCTCACCTACACACTGAAGGATTGAAAAGTGCAATATACAAACCGGGCAATAATTCAGTCTGTTCATAAATATGCTGCTATTGTTTAAATTTTACTTTGACAATATTGCCTTCCTATTGTTCTTTGTCTTCCTTGTCTCCTGTTCTGGGAGGGGAGTGGGTCACTGCTGTCCTACTTTACTTACAAATCGGTACTTATTAAAATTCTACTGTGATATTTTATTAATTTTTCTCTGTCTATATGTGCAACTGTTCCCTGCATTGAGAATGAACCAATGTAATTTTGTTCAGCTACACTGCTGTGTAGTTCTGAATGACAATAAGTTTTCTTTGACTTGACTTGACAAGTAGTGGTAACTTATTTAATAGACTGGGAATATGTTGCGTTAGAAACCTTCAGCATGAGGGATAGAGTCAAAAGCCTCAGCCAGATCAACAAAGTAGCAGGCACTGAGTGACCACTGTCCACAGCCTCTGCAATCTTTTCAGAGAAAGTTACCAGGTTAAGCAGACAGGACCTACTTTTCACAAAACTCACTGTTTGGGGTCTAGATCAGTTAACCTGTGTATGTCAACATACACGAGCTCTGTTATGATACTTCCATGGCTTTGTACATAACTTGGTGAGGCTAATGGTCCTATAATAATCCAGGTAAATAATGGGGACACTCCTCTTTAGGGGAGAAACAGATGCCATTCTCCAAGCATCAGGCATAGCCTATGTGAATAGGCTTAAGTACAGCATTCTTGTCAATGATGAGAATCCAGCCTGGTATGTTACTTTAGCATTTTAGAGGGTTATGAAGCACACTTTTAGGAAGGCAATTCCCCCATTGCATATGGTCTGTGTCCCCTAACCTCATCAAAGTTACATCATTCTATAATAAGAAGAGCACTGTGGAATTTGACTGCAAATCTCTTTTTACAAAATCTCCTGTGGCCCTGCAATCCATTTCATCAGTCAAGTGATGGACAAACCCCTACAGCAACAGCAAAGCTGGCCATACATTTCATATATGTCTCTCCCCCCCCTTGTAGAATAACAATAGCAGCTGTAGTTCTATACACAGTCTGCATTGCACTACTTTAACTTTGCTAAGCTGCAAATCTACATAGCATGATGAGCACTGCAATGGCTGTGATTGTTTCTAGTGGAAACCTTTTTTGCTTTTAGCTCAGAAATTATGCTAATGAAATAAGTAAGGTTAACTATTTCTGAATCACCAAAGATGTGCACTGTGATATGAACATGCATAAATGACCACAACATGTATTGTGCACACCTGTGAAGGTTATCTACCCCTTTGGGGGTGTGGGGGTGCTAAGCAATGTTGCAGCCACTGGAGATTCTAAAGTGTAATACTGAGATGAGACGTGGGTTGTACGGCCTACATACTATCAGGAAAGTGTCTTTCACACACAACACAAACACCACCCCCCCCCCCCCCGGCAATCCATTCCTTAAATCATCACTATATGGCAGCATTGCACACAGGTGTGCTGCCATGCAACCTGTCAGTGCAGGTCACCTGATGCCTGCATAGATTGTCAATGTGAATACACTACCATTTTCCTTAAGACTGACCTGTGAAAGTGGTTAAAGCTTCTGAAGGTGTTGATTGTTGCAAGGCCTCTAGGTGATGCAGGAAAGAGTCCAAGATCTTTCTTTATTTCCTGGGCAGAGGCCACTGGGAGAACCTGTGAGGGCCTCTTATCAGTGTCCACAGTACAAGCATGGCACTGCCTTGCTACAGTGGTCAGTGATGCCCCAGGCATCCCATGTACTGATAAGCACAGTAGGGATCACTACATTGACCTGAAGAGGCACCACCATGGCTTTCTTTGGCCAAGGGGAAAGGAGGTATGGGAAGTACTCCAGAATTTTACAGTAAGTAATCATGACAAGGGAATTTTACTGTAATTTAGTCTTAACTGGTAAACCATATGCAGGACATGAGGTTCATAGGTATATACTACACTCACAACCGTTGGGACCTTTATAAGCCTAGCCATGCAACCAAAATGTATACCATGGGCCACTTTTCCTTAGAGGTTGTTTTAGGTGGTGTACGTTAGTCAAGTATGATTTAACTGCTGCCTTTGTCCATCCCAGGCATAGGTGTCAGACCTGTCCCTCAAACATGTCCTACAAAAATCACAAGATAAGTTTAAATCTTTGGGTCTAGTTGATATACAAATGGTTTATCAGGGTGGGACTCATGGATACCTTGTATTTCAGGCATAAATCACATCTCAGCAGTCTGTTGGAAACAGAGTAAAGGGATAGGGCTTTCAGGCAACCCACATAGGCCATTGTGTTTATGCTCTGTATTCGTTTTGTGAGGAACCTCTGTGGATGTTCCAATTGTTGCATGTGCTGGGTCAGGTACATACTGAAGGGAGTGTTATACTCAATGATGGATCTGATGAAGGTTGAATATTGTGGTACGATGACTTCTCTGGACCTAGATACCATGCCGTCACTTATAAGATGATTGACACAGAATGATTTTCTTACTATCTTAGATGCATGTTGGTCAAAGCCAGGTTACTAAACCCCTGACTATTGTGCTTCTTTTAGGGGTGTTTTATTGAAGAGGTAGTTTTCTGGGGAGGCAGACTTTCCAAAACGTTCTTTTATGCATTTCTTGGCATTGAGTTTTAAGCCACGGTTTTGGTAACACTCATTGTCTGTTAGACTTTCCTGTAAAATGTCTTGAAGTGTTTCTATGATTGCTCCTAGCTTGCAGTCATTTGCAAACATGGTAAGCCAGAGATCCTTGACATTGCTATTGACTTCCAAAAATAGAGGCCAAAGAGGAGCTGACCCAACACAAAGGTGGTCTCTCCAGTCCTAACCTCCTGGGTCCTATCTGCAAGCCAGCTGGCTATCCAGTGGATTATACCGGGGTTTTGCCTAATTCCATGAGTTTGTTTACAATACCTGTGTGGAGTATTGTATAAAATGGTTTACTGTCAAAATGTGGAATGGCTATTCGTCGAAAACGGGTGGGTCGAATATGTGTTCTACAATGTCCATACTGTCAAAGTGAAAATATTTGAATTCATATTAGAGAAAGCATGTACACATTTGCTAATATGAAGTTGACATTTTGAATTTGCTAATATGAAGTTGACATTTTGAAATGAGATTACGGTACATTGCGGTTCAGGAAATTTTCCCTTTTCCTTAATGTAGTGCAATCTCAGAGTTGGTATATACAATATACAGGGGGTGTGGAGGTGCAGGGAAGATTTTACCCCTGCAAAAACAACAATGGTAACATGGACGTTCAACAATTGGAAGTTCGGATATTCGAATATCAATTGTCGTGGTTACCATTTCTGACATTTTCATAATTCGGTATTACCAAAGTAAGATAAATAATAACTGGTAAACCATATGCAGGACATGAGGTTCGTAAGTATATACTACACTCACATGCAACCAAAATGTATACAATAAAAAAATTTTCAGTTTCAACATTTTGATAGTATAAAATGCCTTCACCTTGTGTAGAGGAATGACAGCTACAGTCCTCCATTCACAGGGCACAAAGCCTGTTCAGAGTTGAATAGTAACTCGAACGAATGTAGAGGTAGCTATCCTGCTTAATGATACCACACCAAAAATTGAGGAGGCAAAATGCAGGATACAAGTGTAGTATCAAAACGCTTAGAACCATCCAAAAATGCAGCAATTCGGTTGGATACCAAACGAAAAACACTGACAGCACTTGTAACGGAAAATCTTTTATTTGGAGACAAAATGGCTTTCGTGGACATCCACGCTTCATCAGATGTTATAATGAATGTACCTTCTTAGTTTAAATATGTATTCAAAGGGCGGAAAATGCTCATTAAACAATTAAACACAATTAATAGTTAATTAAGCCATACAAATTAAGGCAAAACCTTGTCACTATTTAAAAGGGCTACGTTCAAGCTAGAACAAAACTAGCATAACAACAATATATCCTGGTTCTTGTGCCCTTTTAAAACAGCAACACTAAAATGTATTAAAATCATTGTATGCATTCTAATTTAAAATATAGAATATAGAATATATAATATATAAAAACAACTCTTTGTGATGTGATTAATCATTTCTAGCACCCATATGTAAATAAATGTATTGCTCTAATAACAATATATATATGTACAATAAATAATGAATAGTAATAGCAGCAAGTGTTGTGAATGTGACATTTTGAGCATATTTCATAAAATGCAAAAACAATAATTTCATATACCAAATATAGACTAAAATACATATACAAAAACATAAGTGTCAGGTGTATGCCTTTCACATATAGCTCATAAAAATGACACCAGAAATGAAAATGCATATATGTAATCATAAAGCCATGCTTATTAGGACAAACGAAACAAAACAGAACAAAATTAACCATTTTATATAACATATCTATGGTGCTATATGGGGCACCTTAAAAAATGTATATTAAGTCAATCATATTTATACAATCTAATATGCATGAATAGTCAGTAAATTATCAGTGTTATAACACTGATATAAATAAATAAAAACAATAGTAACGATAATATCAGGACAAAACGTGAAAATGAAACATATGACTTATATGAATAAATAAGTTTGTTACTAGCAGCTGAATTGCACTAAAAAACATATATGTATATATATATATGACTGAAAAAATAACTATGTAAAAAACTATATAAAACAGTCTATGCCGCTAATGTATATGTATGTACAGTCACTAATGCAAACATTATTGTTCAGTAAATGCATATATATGATAGCTAGTATACAAATCAGTAAGTAGGGATGAAACAGTGATATAAAATGAAGATGAACAAAAGGTGAGTGGATAAGTAATACCAAATAATGTGTCAAAAAAAGACACAGATAAATCCATAATCCACAACCTATCTCTTGGATGCTAAGGCTGGCTTGATGGACACTTGGTTGTTAATACCTGGCCCCATATGTGCACCCAGCCTTAGAATCCAATTAAGTTCCATAAGTGCGAGTTGATTCTCTTTGTCTCCACCTCTAGCGTCCTGTTTAACTATTTGCAAGACCCTGAAGCAAAATGTGTGTGTGGGAAACTCCATGACGTGTCTTGCTAGAGCATTGGTGTCATTAGACTTACGTATGTCGTATAAATGGTTATAGATACGTTCATGGAGTTTCCTCTTTGTAAGTCCTACATAGAATGCCTTACATTTATTGCAATTTGCAAGATATATCACATTGGAAGTATTGCAATTTGCCCAAAAATGTGGTTTAAAAACATACTCACTGGTAGGATGTTGAAAATATTGTGTTTTGGTGATGTACCTACACCTATTGCAGTCATAGCAGGGATAAGTACCAAGCTTTTTGGTAATGGTAGAAATTGGTATATGAATGTCACGTTGTCCCCTGAGGTGTGGGTCATCACACAATAACCTCTTAAGATTTTTACTATTTCTATATATGAACCTCGGGTATCTGCCTATAATGTTCTTAGTTTGAAAATCTGTGGCTAAGATGTGCCAGTTATTACTGACAACTTGTTGTATCTTATTGATGTCACTAGTATAGCTGATAATGTAATTAACTTGGTTGTCTCTAACCTCATTCTTTTTATAAGACCTGAAGTTTTCTTTTACTTGTCCTGAGGTGAAATAATGTTTGCCCACATATTCAGCATGATCCAGGACTTCTGATCTAATACTCTTAACCATGGAAGGACTGTAGCCTCCATTTATAAATAGTTCCTCCATGTATTGAGCTTCCTTATTTAGATCCTCAGTTTTATTACACAATCTATGGATTCTAGTAAATTGGCTTTTAACAATAGCTTGAAAAGTATGTCGAGGATGCATGCTGTTAAAGCTTAACATAGAGTTTTTCCAGGTGGGTTTTCTATATAAAGATGTATCTATTTTACCTTCTTTGTTGAATCTTAGTGTGACATCTAAGAAATCAATTTCTTTATCAGAGATTTCTTGTGTGAACCTTAAAAATGTGGTGGTAGTATTTAAAAACTGCATGAAGGACTCAAATGAAGTCTGTGTGCCTTCCCAGATGACAATGACATCGTCGACAAAACGCCTGTAGAATTTGATGTGCTTAAAATCCTCATGTGTGAAAAGATAAAGTTTCTCCCACCATAAAACCACCAAATTGGCATAGGTGTTAGCGCAGGGGGTGCCCATGGCTACCCCCCACTTTTGTAAATAAGTTGAATCACCATACATAAATAAGTTATTATATAGCACCAGTTCCAATAACTGATCTATAAGTATAATTCTATCCTTTGAGAAACTTGTATCCTGGGATAAAAGCTCATTTATATATTGCATTCCTATGTCATTGGGTATAGAAGTGAAAAGATCTCTAACATCCAAGGTGATTAAAAGATGTTTTTGTTGACAATCTATGTTTAGTTTTCTTATATCTTTCAAGAGATCATATGTATCCCTAAGTATTGTGGGTGATTGTTCCACTATAGGTCTCAGAATCTTTTCTATCATTTGAGAGACATGTGCAGTTATCCACTTGTCCCCGATACTATAGGTCTCAAAGGGACCGGGTGTATACCTTTATGTACCTTGGGTATGCCTTTTATTATAGGAATGGTGGGGTGTTCTATGTATAAGAACTCATAAGCTTCCTGGCTAATCTGTCGACACATGAGGAGATCATACAGGACGTCCTTGACCATCCTAATGATGTTTACTACTTCTTTAGAGGTGATGGGACTGTATGTATCTGTCTCAGATAACATTCGAGTCATACTGTTATTATACTCCTGGCTGTCTAGCACTACCACTCCCCCTCCCTTGTCGGCTGGTTTTATGACAATCTGGGTGTTGTGTTTGAGCTCATTGAGGCAGCAATATTCCTGTGGCGTAAAATTATGGTATCTACCTTTCTTATCTGCCTCACTGAAAACTATATAGTATTGATGTTCACATGCCCTAAGAAAACATTCTACATGCAAGGGCATGGCTGGAACAAACGTACTTGGTGTTTTAAACAATACATTTTCTGGCTCACATATCATATCATTTTTAAACAACAATTTGAGGAAAGCCTCCTACAGAATAATCTGAGGTCAAACAACGTACCAGTTAAAGTTGCGGCGTTGCCGGTATAAAACTCAGACCTCTATCTAGTATCTGTACAGTAGTCCGATCCAAAACAATACTAGAAAGATTGAATAGTAGCCCAGAAGTCAGTATTTTTTCCTCCTGTTCAGTCCTGGTGATTCCGCTGAATTCTTCCTCTTCCGAGAACCCCTGCTGTGTGATCGTCCCCTCTGTGAATAGGGGGTGGGTCATTTCTGATAGGGTAAAAAATTCACCAAGGACGGTAAAGCAGTGGATGTATTCTTCGGTTTGGCTCCCATAGATACGGAAGTGGTTTGTAGCAAAAGTGCCTCCTGATTGGGAGGAGGCGTGTCAACGTACCCAGGCTCCATTGTATCATGTTCTGTAGGTAATGTCACTTCCGCTTCCATTGTTGCTATAGAAGCAGGCGTTGATGGTAACGCTGATATTACAGTGTGTTTAAAAACTGATTTCTTAGATGATTGAGCAGTAGTAATTTCAGGCTGTGATGTCAAGTCCTGCTGGCTAGAAGCCTGATGTCTCGGCCAAAGAAAGACTTGGCCCTTCTGAAAGTCCTGATAATCACGCATTAACTTTTTTTGCTTAGTGATTCTTAATCTATCACTAAAGCTGTTTATTTGTGAGAAGGTATAGTTAACTTTGCTTAAGCAATAATCTGTCAAAGTGAAAATATTTGAATTCATATTAGAGAAAGCATGTACACATTTGCTAATATGAAGTTGACATTTTGAATTTGCTAATATGAAGTTGACATTTTGAAATGAGATTACGGTACATTGCGGTTCAGGAAATTTTCCCTTTTCCTTAATGTAGTGCAATCTCAGAGTTGGTATATACAATATACAGGGGGTGTGGAGGTGCAGGGAAGATTTTACCCCTGCAAAAACAACAATGGTAACATGGACGTTCAACAATTGGAAGTTCGGATATTCGAATATCAATTGTCGTGGTTACCATTTCTGACATTTTCATAATTCGGTATTACCAAAGTAAGATAAATAATAACTGGTAAACCATATGCAGGACATGAGGTTTGTAAGTATATACTACACTCACATGCAACCAAAATGTATACAATAAAAAAATTTTCAGTTTCAACATTTTGATAGTATAAAATGCCTTCACCTTGTGTAGAGGAATGACAGCTACAGTCCTCCATTCACAGGGCACAAAGCCTGTTCAGAGTTGAATAGTAACTCGAACGAATGTAGAGGTAGCTATCCTGCTTAATGATACCACACCAAAAATTGAGGAGGCAAAATGCAGGATACAAGTGTAGTATCAAAATGCTTAGAACCATCCAAAAATGCAGCAATTCGGTTGGATACCAAACGAAAAACACTGACAGCACTTGTAACGGAAAATCTTTTATTTGGAGACAAAAATGAGCGCTTTCGCGTGGACATCCACGCTTCATCAGATGTTATAATGAATGTACCTTCTTAGTTTAAATATGTATTCAAAGGGCGGGAAAATGCTCATTAAACAATTAAACACAATTAATAGTTAATTAAGCCATACAAATTAAGGCAAAACCTTGTCACTATTTAAAAGGGCTACGTTCAAGCTAGAACAAAACTAGCATAACAACAATATATCCTGGTTCTTGTGCCCTTTTAAAACAGCAACACTAAAAATGTATTAAAATCATTGTATGCATTCTAATTTAAAATATAGAATATAGAATATATAATATATAAAAACAACTCTTTGTGATGTGATTAATCATTTCTAGCACCCATATGTAAATAAATGTATTGCTCTAATAACAATATATATATGTATAATAAATAATGAATAGTAATAGCAGCAAGTGTTGTGAATGTGACATTTTGAGCATATTTCATAAAATGCAAAAACAATAATTTCATATACCAAATATAGACTAAAATACATATACAAAAACATAAGTGTCAGGTGTATGCCTTTCACATATAGCTCATAAAAATGACACCAGAAATGAAAATGCATATATGTAATCATAAAGCCATGCTTATTAGGACAAACGAAACAAAACAGAACAAAATTAACCATTTTATATAACATATCTATGGTGCTATATGGGGCACCTTAAAAAATGTATATTAAGTCAATCATATTTATACAATCTAATATGCATGAATAGTCAGTAAATTATCAGTGTTATAACACTGATATAAATAAATAAAAACAATAGTAACGATAATATCAGGACAAAACGTGAAAATGAAACATATGACTTATATGAATAAATAAGTTTGTTACTAGCAGCTGAATTGCACTAAAAAACATATATGTATATATATATATGACTGAAAAATAACTATGTAAAAACTATATAAAAACAGTCTATGCAGCTAATGTATATGTATGTACAGTCACTAATGCAAACATTATTGTTCAGTAAATGCATATATATGATAGCTAGTATACAAATCAGTAAGTAGGGATGAAACAGTGATATAAAATGAAGATGAACAAAAGGTGAGTGGATAAGTAATACCAAATAATGTGTCAAAAAAAGACACAGATAAATCCATAATCCACAACCTATCTCTTGGATGCTAAGGCTGGCTTGATGGACACTTGGTTGTTAATACCTGGCCCCATATGTGCACCCAGCCTTAGAATCCAATTAAGTTCCATAAGTGCGAGTTGATTCTCTTTGTCTCCACCTCTAGCGTCCTGTTTAACTATTTGCAAGACCCTGAAGCAAAATGTGTGTGTGGGAAACTCCATGACGTGTCTTGCTAGAGCATTGGTGTCATTAGACTTACGTATGTCGATAAATGGTTATAGATACGTTCATGGAGTTTCCTCTTTGTAAGTCCTACATAGAATGCCTTACATTTATTGCAATTTGCAAGATATATCACATTGGAAGTATTGCAATTTGCCCAAAAATGTGGTTTAAAAACATACTCACTGGTAGGATGTTGAAAATATTGTGTTTTGGTGATGTACCTACACCTATTGCAGTCATAGCAGGGATAAGTACCAAGCTTTTTGGTAATGGTAGAAATTGGTATATGAATGTCACGTTGTCCCCTGAGGTGTGGGTCATCACACAAGAACCTCTTAAGATTTTTACTATTTCTATATATGAACCTCGGGTATCTGCCTATAATGTTCTTAGTTTGAAAATCTGTGGCTAAGATGTGCCAGTTATTACTGACAACTTGTTGTATCTTATTGATGTCACTAGTATAGCTGATAATGTAATTAACTTGGTTGTCTCTAACCTCATTCTTTTTATAAGACCTGAAGTTTTCTTTTACTTGTCCCGAGGTGAAATAATGTTTGCCCACATATTCAGCATGATCCAGGACTTCTGATCTAATACTCTTAACCATGGAAGGACTGTAGCCTCCATTTATAAATAGTTCCTCCATGTATTGAGCTTCCTTATTTAGATCCTCAGTTTTATTACACAATCTATGGATTCTAGTAAATTGGCTTTTAACAATAGCTTGAAAAGTATGTCGAGGATGCATGCTGTTAAAGCTTAACATAGAGTTTTTCCAGGTGGGTTTTCTATATAAAGATGTATCTATTTTACCTTCTTTGTTGAATCTTAGTGTGACATCTAAGAAATCAATTTCTTTATCAGAGATTTCTTGTGTGAACCTTAAAAATGTGGTGGTAGTATTTAAAAACTGCATGAAGGACTCAAATGAAGTCTGTGTGCCTTCCCAGATGACAATGACATCGTCGACAAAACGCCTGTAGAATTTGATGTGCTTAAAATCCTCATGTGTGAAAAGATAAAGTTTCTCCCACCATAAAACCACCAAATTGGCATAGGTGTTAGTGCAGGGTGCCCATGGCTACCCCCACTTTTGTAAATAAGTTGAATCACCATACATAAATAAGTTATTATATAGCACCAGTTCCAATAACTGATCTATAAGTATAATTCTATCCTTTGAGAAACTTGTATCCTGGGATAAAAGCTCATTTATATATTGCATTCCTATGTCATTGGGTATAGAAGTGAAAAGATCTCTAACATCCAAGGTGATTAAAAGATGTTTTTGTTGACAATCTATGTTTAGTTTTCTTATATCTTTCAAGAGATCATATGTATCCCTAAGTATTGTGGGTGATTGTTCCACTATAGGTCTCAGAATCTTTTCTATCATTTGAGAGACATGTGCAGTTATCCACTTGTCCCCCGATACTATAGGTCTCAAAGGGACCGGGTGTATACCTTTATGTACCTTGGGTATGCCTTTTATTATAGGAATGGTGGGGTGTTCTATGTATAAGAACTCATAAGCTTCCTGGCTAATCTGTCGACACATGAGGAGATCATACAGGACGTCCTTGACCATCCTAATGATGTTTACTACTTCTTTAGAGGTGATGGGACTGTATGTATCTGTCTCAGATAACATTCGAGTCATACTGTTATTATACTCCTGGCTGTCTAGCACTACCACTCCCCCTCCCTTGTCGGCTGGTTTTATGACAATCTGGGTGTTGTGTTTGAGCTCATTGAGGCAGCAATATTCCTGTGGCGTAAAATTATGGTATCTACCTTTCTTATCTGCCTCACTGAAAACTATATAGTATTGATGTTCACATGCCCTAAGAAAACATTCTACATGCAAGGGCATGGCTGGAACAAACGTACTTGGTGTTTTAAACAATACATTTTCTGGCTCACATATCATATCATTTTTAAACAACAATTTGAGGGAAAGCCTCCTACAGAATAATCTGAGGTCAAGCAACGTACCAGTTAAAGTTGCCGGCGTTGCCGGTATAAAACTCAGACCTCTATCTAGTATCTGTACAGTAGTCCGATCCAAAACAATACTAGAAAGATTGAATAGTAGCCCAGAAGTCAGTATTTTTTCCTCCTGTTCAGTCCTGGTGATTCCGCTGAATTCTTCCTCTTCCGAGAACCCCTGCTGTGTGATCGTCCCCTCTGTGAATAGGGGGTGGGTCATTTCTGATAGGGTAAAAAATTCACCAAGGACGGTAAAGCAGTGGATGTATTCTTCGGTTTGGCTCCCATAGATACGGAAGTGGTTTGTAGCAAAAGTGCCTCCTGATTGGGAGGAGGCGTGTCAACGTACCCAGGCTCCATTGTATCATGTTCTGTAGGTAATGTCACTTCCGCTTCCATTGTTGCTATAGAAGCAGGCGTTGATGGTAACGCTGATATTACAGTGTGTTTAAAAACTGATTTCTTAGATGATTGAGCAGTAGTAATTTCAGGCTGTGATGTCAAGTCCTGCTGGCTAGAAGCCTGATGTCTCGGCCAAAGAAAGACTTGGCCCTTCTGAAAGTCCTGATAATCACGCATTAACTTTTTGCTTAGTGATTCTTAATCTATCACTAAAGCTGTTTATTTGTGAGAAGGTATAGTTAACTTTGCTTAAGCAATAATCTGTCAAAGTGAAAATATTTGAATTCATATTAGAGAAAGCATGTACACATTTGCTAATATGAAGTTGACATTTTGAATTTGCTAATATGAAGTTGACATTTTGAAATGAGATTACGGTACATTGCGGTTCAGGAAATTTTCCCTTTTCCTTAATGTAGTGCAATCTCAGAGTTGGTATATACAATATACAGGGGTGTGGAGGTGCAGGGAAGATTTTACCCCTGCAAAAACAACAATGGTAACATGGACGTTCAACAATTGGAAGTTCGGATATTCGAATATCAATTGTCGTGGTTACCATTTCTGACATTTTCATAATTCGGTATTACCAAAGTAAGATAAATAATAACTGGTAAACCATATGCAGGACATGAGGTTTGTAAGTATATACTACACTCACATGCAACCAAAATGTATACAATAAAAAAATTTTCAGTTTCAACATTTTGATAGTATAAAATGCCTTCACCTTGTGTAGAGGAATGACAGCTACAGTCCTCCATTCACAGGGCACAAAGCCTGTTCAGAGTTGAATAGTAACTCGAACGAATGTAGAGGTAGCTATCCTGCTTAATGATACCACACCAAAAATTGAGGAGGCAAAATGCAGGATACAAGTGTAGTATCAAAATGCTTAGAACCATCCAAAAATGCAGCAATTCGGTTGGATACCAAACGAAAAACACTGACAGCACTTGTAACGGAAAATCTTTTATTTGGAGACAAAAATGAGCGCTTTCGCGTGGACATCCACGCTTCATCAGATGTTATAATGAATGTACCTTCTTAGTTTAAATATGTATTCAAAGGGCGGGAAAATGCTCATTAAACAATTAAACACAATTAATAGTTAATTAAGCCATACAAATTAAGGCAAAACCTTGTCACTATTTAAAAGGGCTACGTTCAAGCTAGAACAAAACTAGCATAACAACAATATATCCTGGTTCTTGTGCCCTTTTAAAACAGCAACACTAAAAATGTATTAAAATCATTGTATGCATTCTAATTTAAAATATAGAATATAGAATATATAATATATAAAAACAACTCTTTGTGATGTGATTAATCATTTCTAGCACCCATATGTAAATAAATGTATTGCTCTAATAACAATATATATATGTATAATAAATAATGAATAGTAATAGCAGCAAGTGTTGTGAATGTGACATTTTGAGCATATTTCATAAAATGCAAAAACAATAATTTCATATACCAAATATAGACTAAAATACATATACAAAAACATAAGTGTCAGGTGTATGCCTTTCACATATAGCTCATAAAAATGACACCAGAAATGAAAATGCATATATGTAATCATAAAGCCATGCTTATTAGGACAAACGAAACAAAACAGAACAAAATTAACCATTTTATATAACATATCTATGGTGCTATATGGGGCACCTTAAAAAATGTATATTAAGTCAATCATATTTATACAATCTAATATGCATGAATAGTCAGTAAATTATCAGTGTTATAACACTGATATAAATAAATAAAAACAATAGTAACGATAATATCAGGACAAAACGTGAAAATGAAACATATGACTTATATGAATAAATAAGTTTGTTACTAGCAGCTGAATTGCACTAAAAAACATATATGTATATATATATATGACTGAAAAAATAACTATGTAAAAAACTATATAAAAACAGTCTATGCCGCTAATGTATATGTATGTACAGTCACTAATGCAAACATTATTGTTCAGTAAATGCATATATATGATAGCTAGTATACAAATCAGTAAGTAGGGATGAAACAGTGATATAAAATGAAGATGAACAAAAGGTGAGTGGATAAGTAATACCAAATAATGTGTCAAAAAAAGACACAGATAAATCCATAATCCACAACCTATCTCTTGGATGCTAAGGCTGGCTTGATGGACACTTGGTTGTTAATACCTGGCCCCATATGTGCACCCAGCCTTAGAATCCAATTAAGTTCCATAAGTGCGAGTTGATTCTCTTTGTCTCCACCTCTAGCGTCCTGTTTAACTATTTGCAAGACCCTGAAGCAAAATGTGTGTGTGGGAAACTCCATGACGTGTCTTGCTAGAGCATTGGTGTCATTAGACTTACGTATGTCGTATAAATGGTTATAGATACGTTCATGGAGTTTCCTCTTTGTAAGTCCTACATAGAATGCCTTACATTTATTGCAATTTGCAAGATATATCACATTGGAAGTATTGCAATTTGCCCAAAAATGTGGTTTAAAACATACTCACTGGTAGGATGTTGAAAATATTGTGTTTTGGTGATGTACCTACACCTATTGCAGTCATAGCAGGGATAAGTACCAAGCTTTTTGGTAATGGTAGAAATTGGTATATGAATGTCACGTTGTCCCCTGAGGTGTGGGTCATCACACAAGAACCTCTTAAGATTTTTACTATTTCTATATATGAACCTCGGGTATCTGCCTATAATGTTCTTAGTTTGAAAATCTGTGGCTAAGATGTGCCAGTTATTACTGACAACTTGTTGTATCTTATTGATGTCACTAGTATAGCTGATAATGTAATTAACTTGGTTGTCTCTAACCTCATTCTTTTTATAAGACCTGAAGTTTTCTTTTACTTGTCCCGAGGTGAAATAATGTTTGCCCACATATTCAGCATGATCCAGGACTTCTGATCTAATACTCTTAACCATGGAAGGACTGTAGCCTCCATTTATAAATAGTTCCTCCATGTATTGAGCTTCCTTATTTAGATCCTCAGTTTTATTACACAATCTATGGATTCTAGTAAATTGGCTTTTAACAATAGCTTGAAAAGTATGTCGAGGATGCATGCTGTTAAAGCTTAACATAGAGTTTTTCCAGGTGGGTTTTCTATATAAAGATGTATCTATTTTACCTTCTTTGTTGAATCTTAGTGTGACATCTAAGAAATCAATTTCTTTATCAGAGATTTCTTGTGTGAACCTTAAAAATGTGGTGGTAGTATTTAAAAACTGCATGAAGGACTCAAATGAAGTCTGTGTGCCTTCCCAGATGACAATGACATCGTCGACAAAACGCCTGTAGAATTTGATGTGCTTAAAATCCTCATGTGTGAAAAGATAAAGTTTCTCCCACCATAAAACCACCAAATTGGCATAGGTGTTAGTGCAGGGGGTGCCCATGGCTACCCCCCACTTTTGTAAATAAGTTGAATCACCATACATAAATAAGTTATTATATAGCACCAGTTCCAATAACTGATCTATAAGTATAATTCTATCCTTTGAGAAACTTGTATCCTGGGATAAAAGCTCATTTATATATTGCATTCCTATGTCATTGGGTATAGAAGTGAAAAGATCTCTAACATCCAAGGTGATTAAAAGATGTTTTTGTTGACAATCTATGTTTAGTTTTCTTATATCTTTCAAGAGATCATATGTATCCCTAAGTATTGTGGGTGATTGTTCCACTATAGGTCTCAGAATCTTTTCTATCATTTGAGAGACATGTGCAGTTATCCACTTGTCCCCCGATACTATAGGTCTCAAAGGGACCGGGTGTATACCTTTATGTACCTTGGGTATGCCTTTTATTATAGGAATGGTGGGGTGTTCTATGTATAAGAACTCATAAGCTTCCTGGCTAATCTGTCGACACATGAGGAGATCATACAGGACGTCCTTGACCATCCTAATGATGTTTACTACTTCTTTAGAGGTGATGGGACTGTATGTATCTGTCTCAGATAACATTCGAGTCATACTGTTATTATACTCCTGGCTGTCTAGCACTACCACTCCCCCTCCCTTGTCGGCTGGTTTTATGACAATCTGGGTGTTGTGTTTGAGCTCATTGAGGCAGCAATATTCCTGTGGCGTAAAATTATGGTATCTACCTTTCTTATCTGCCTCACTGAAAACTATATAGTATTGATGTTCACATGCCCTAAGAAAACATTCTACATGCAAGGGCATGGCTGGAACAAACGTACTTGGTGTTTTAAACAATACATTTTCTGGCTCACATATCATATCATTTTTAAACAACAATTTGAGGGAAAGCCTCCTACAGAATAATCTGAGGTCAAGCAACGTACCAGTTAAAGTTGCCGGCGTTGCCGGTATAAAACTCAGACCTCTATCTAGTATCTGTACAGTAGTCCGATCCAAAACAATACTAGAAAGATTGAATAGTAGCCCAGAAGTCAGTATTTTTTCCTCCTGTTCAGTCCTGGTGATTCCGCTGAATTCTTCCTCTTCCGAGAACCCCTGCTGTGTGATCGTCCCCTCTGTGAATAGGGGGTGGGTCATTTCTGATAGGGTAAAAAATTCACCAAGGACGGTAAAGCAGTGGATGTATTCTTCGGTTTGGCTCCCATAGATACGGAAGTGGTTTGTAGCAAAAGTGCCTCCTGATTGGGAGGAGGCGTGTCAACGTACCCAGGCTCCATTGTATCATGTTCTGTAGGTAATGTCACTTCCGCTTCCATTGTTGCTATAGAAGCAGGCGTTGATGGTAACGCTGATATTACAGTGTGTTTAAAAACTGATTTCTTAGATGATTGAGCAGTAGTAATTTCAGGCTGTGATGTCAAGTCCTGCTGGCTAGAAGCCTGATGTCTCGGCCAAAGAAAGACTTGGCCCTTCTGAAAGTCCTGATAATCACGCATTAACTTTTTGCTTAGTGATTCTTAATCTATCACTAAAGCTGTTTATTTGTGAGAAGGTATAGTTAACTTTGCTTAAGCAATAATCTGTCAAAGTGAAAATATTTGAATTCATATTAGAGAAAGCATGTACACATTTGCTAATATGAAGTTGACATTTTGAATTTGCTAATATGAAGTTGACATTTTGAAATGAGATTACGGTACATTGCGGTTCAGGAAATTTTCCCTTTTCCTTAATGTAGTGCAATCTCAGAGTTGGTATATACAATATACAGGGGTGTGGAGGTGCAGGGAAGATTTTACCTGCAAAACAACAATGGTAACATGGACGTTCAACAATTGGAAGTTCGGATATTCGAATATCAATTGTCGTGGTTACCATTTCTGACATTTTCATAATTCGGTATTACCAAAGTAAGATAAATAATAACTGGTAAACCATATGCAGGACATGAGGTTCGTAAGTATATACTACACTCACATGCAACCAAAATGTATACAATAAAAAAATTTTCAGTTTCAACATTTTGATAGTATAAAATGCCTTCACCTTGTGTAGAGGAATGACAGCTACAGTCCTCCATTCACAGGGCACAAAGCCTGTTCAGAGTTGAATAGTAACTCCAGTGACCCCAGTAGCTCATACTTCAGGCTATTTTGGAGGCAACCTGGTTTATTATCAGAACCCAAAGAAGCTATATTCTTGGCCTTAGAGGGTTACTTTAAGAAATGTTCCCTGCTGATAACTGATATAGTTATGTTAAATGGTATTTCTTGGAGGGGGCAGCTGGAGGTGAGAGAGGATAAAACTGGAGTTGAAATTATCAGCTAAAAATGTATGTCTTCCAATTCTGTGAACATGGCTCCATTTACTGACAGTTTGTCACACTGTTGTATGCTGCTTTTGAGGTTTCTGGCATAGCTGAAGAAGGTCTTATGGTTGTCCTTGGCCTGAGATCGGTCATACCTCTCAGCCTCTTAATGCAAAAAATCTGGACAAAGCCTAAAATAATGGAGGAACAAACGCCCAAAAATAGGGACAGGTTTAAATATTGCTCATAAACTTCAGAAACTGCTAGATTAACAAGATTTGTGTTAGCATGCATTTTCTTAAGGATATGAAGTCTGAAACCCAAATATGTCATTATATCTTCATTAGTCAATGACTTCAATCCTCTGTGATTTGCCAGAAAACCACAGATTTTATGAGGGACAGACCAAATGTCTGTGGCAACAATCTGGACATTCTGCGAAAATCTGTTGAGAGGTATGTTGTCTTTACCTTAAGATTTCCTTTGTTGGACTTAAGTAGACCTTTTAGCTATGAGTTTGTTTCTTTTGTTCTACAACCAGTTTAATTTTAGATTCCACCAGGATGGCTTGTTTTTTAAGTTAGTTTTCGGCTTGTTTCTGGTAGGCATAGTCATCTCTATGGAATACTTGACATGGTTGTACAGATCTTCTATGAATAATTCCACACGGAGTGCTGTGTTGTTCAGGTTTAGAATGGCTTGAAGTTTTGACAGGTTATCACTTAACTCGTTACAGCAGAGTAATGCCTCCAGATGACTTTGCAATTACATCCTACTGACATATCCAGGCATCAAACACTGCTTATTCATATTTGCATTAATAATTCCAAAACCATGTCATGTATAAAGCATTAAAAGATTTCATCTTAAAGCTTACACAATGGCCAAGACAACTGTATTGATATTTGACATTTGTCTATTACAGGTAAAGAGATCAGGGAGTATACATATAGTAGAGGGCATGATCAGGGCATGAGCTATATTTGGAGAAGGTGGAAGGTTTATAATGATCAGCAGATGATCTCATTTAGATATAAGATCGGGTGACGTGGATAAGTGCATAAACCAGGATTCATATGAAGCCAGTGGACTGTGTGCCATACCTCTCAACCTATAGGAAGCCAGTGGACTGAATGCTATACCTCTCAACCTATAGGAAGCCAGTGGACTGAGTGCCATACCTCTCAACCTATAGGAGGCAGTGGACTGGGTGCCATACCTCTCAAACTATAGGAAGCCAGTGGACTGGGTGCCATACCTCTCAACCTATAGTGCAGAAAATCTGGACAAAGATACAAATAATGGGGACAGTGGCCCAAAATCACTGACAAATATTAAATATTTCTCTTATGAATTTAGAAAGTTACTAGATTAATCTGAACATTCTTTGAAAACCTAAACAGATGATGGGACAGAAAAAAAAATGAGATACTGATGAAAAGACAGTGTTACTGTTACATTTAGTAACCTAGCAGAAAAGGTACAAAATTAAAGAGAAGTGAATTTTGAAGGTAATTTTATTTTTATTTATTTACTTGTTAAATTGGTAGGTGAACTGGTCTTGGGACACTCTTCAGCCACTACAGGAAACGGTTATGGTTATGACAGTCAACAGATGAACATACAAAAAGAGCAATGTATTTTAACATAGAAATTTGTACCAAAATAACTGTATACATTACAACAACATTCAGCAATAATTGCAATATGTACTACAACAAAACATGTTTGTTCACAGTGTTTGCAATACTTGCAGAGAATTTTACATTCATAGTACTGTATACAGACCGGAAGACTGAAGAAAACAATGTAATTTAAGATGAGCCGACCAAGTTTGCAGATGACTGCATGTTGGGTGCTGTCATCAATTCCCGTAGTGATGTGGACATCCTCCAAGATGGTCTCACTCAGACAAATGACTGGTGCCAGAAACATGGCCTCAAGCTGAATACCAAAAAATGCATCATCATTCCCTTTGGGGTGAGTGACGTCCCCACAAATTGTCACATTAATAACAATGTCCTAAGCACTCAATCAGTCATGAGGGATTTGGGCACCCACGTTAATAGCAGCCTGACTTTTGACCACCATGTTGCTTCCGTGGTAAAGAAAGCCTTCTAAATGGCCCACCGCATAAGTAAGGGTATCTCATCCAGGGACAAGGAGGTCATAACATCCCTCTTTTACCTTATAAGGCCCATTATTGAGTACAATGAACCTTTTGGCATGTACCTTGCAAAGCACATGCAGCAGCTGGAGAGACCACAGAGGTTTCTCACCAGGAGAATCCAGGGCCTCAAACATCTACCATAAACAGACAGACTAAAAGCCCTATCCCTCTATTCAGTTTCATACAGACTCCTCAGAGTTGACCTCTGCCTGTCATACAAGGTGATCATGGAACCCACCTTGATCGGACTGCTGCATATCCACAAGTCAAGCTCCACTCGAGTAACCTGCATGCACGTCCTCAAGGCGGTTTAACAAATCATGATGAATGAGAAAATAATGAATGTGATGTACAATAACAGAGAAGAAAGGACCCAAAATGTTTGTCTAGGGTGTAGGGGACATTTTATAGAATTCTGTAAATTGCCTGTTGGTGTGTACGTAGTATTTGAATTAGAGTGTGCATTCTGTGATGGACTGGAACCCTTATCAAGATTGAGTTTCAATGCCTTGTGCCTGCTGTCTGCTGCAGCAGACTCCTGTGTCCCTGCATTCCTGTAATCGAAAAAGTGAGCTATCAGAAAATGCTCAGAATGGATGTATTGCTCTCATAAGAATGACAAAAATACATAACTTTTACTTAGAATGTTACACATAAGTTAATACAGAAACATAGAGACAAAAATCTCAGTTCTTCAGCCCATAACCACAGAGGAAAGCTGTTCCATGAAGGTGAAAAATAATATTATCCTTTTTTATATTTACCACTTTCTAATTTAAGTTGTTCTGGTAGATCTATCACAGATTTTACTTTTCAGAACCACACCAGTGGCATAGAGGGATAAAGCCCTATGACCCGGGTGATCCGCATTAGATTAGTGGCTCAGGTGACTGAAGTAGTGACACAGAAGGATGGTTGTTCCTATCCTTTGAGGAAGGTGGCAATTTGGGCTTCTCTTGTGATGATCCCAGGTGGAGGCTGGGGATGTCATTGGGAGGAGGTGTAGTCAAAAGAGGAGGTGGGGAGGGCCTGGCTAAGCTTCCGCATTGGTGGGGGTGATATGATGCAATGTCCCCATTGCATGCCCTTCCTCAGACTCCACCACATTACTGAAGGGGGGGTGCAGAGAGGGACAAGCCCTGGAAACACCCTTTGGATCCAGCACTGGTCCCAGCACACACCAGAATATGTTGGTGGAGTACCGACATTGGCTGGTAAACCCATCTTTGTTGTGGGGCACTGGGGTGTCAGGCCAGCACAATGATGGAATGGGACCTCCCACAAAAAGAGGTTTTTAATTTTCAGGGATGGTATGAAGGCACCAGGAGCTTACCTGACTTTTTCAGAGTCAGAAAAGTGTAATAAATATTTAACTTTACTACCCTCAACATTAAGCACCATACTGTGGGCAAGTCACAAGAAGGATGAAGAAAACAGGCTAACACAGAAGGTCTTTGCTAATGAAGTTCGCAGATGACTGCAAACTAGGAGCCATAATCGAAACTCCTAACGATGTGGACATCCTACAAAAGGGCATCACTAAGACAGATGCCTGGTGTCAAAGCCATGGCCTCAAGCTCAATGCCAAAAAGTACATTGTCATCCCCTTTGGTAAAAACTCTGTACCCATGAACTACAACATAGGCGGTAGTATACTTAACACCGAAAGTGTGATAAGAGATTTTGGGACACAGGTGGACAGTAGCCTCTCCTTTGATAATCACATCACCACAGTAGTCAGGAAATCCTTCTATGTGGCACACCTCATCACAAAAGGTTTCTCATCCAGAAAAAAAGAGGTCATTGTTCCCCTCTACTCATCACTCATTAGACCCATTACAGAGTACAACGCCCCTTTTGGTATGTACCTCACAAGACATCTACAACAACTGGAAAGGCCGCAGAAATACCTCACAAAGAGGATTACTGGCCTCAAACAGATGACCTACGCAGACCGTCTCAAAAAACTCCAGCTTTACTCCGTCGCATATCGCCTACTCAGAGGTGATCTCTGCCTAACATACAAAGCTATGTCAAACCCAGAGCTGTTGGACATGCTCCACTTAAAGAAATCCCAATCCCTCCGAGCTACACGCTCTAGGGACCTAAACCTTGTCACCACAATAAACAAAACATGCCGGAGGGATAGATTCCTGTCCCAGAGACTTCCCATACTCTGGAATAAACTACCTATCTATATCAAATAAAGCTCCTCATTAGCACTCTTCAAGAAAAATCTTGATGATTGGATGGGAAATAGGAAATTCACCCCGGGGATCACCTCTGTGGTTCTGCTCAACATTGGCACAGGAAAATAATTTTCTTGGGTGGCAAAAGTCAGAGTACTTTTTTGGCTGGACTTGTATAGGCCCCAGGGCCAATAGCCTAGTACCTACCTATGAACCTATGAAAATTATACTGCCACATTTAGGAAACACATTGAACTTAAATTGTTTGAAACATCTATACACGCTGTCTGTACCAGAGTACAGTAAGGTACAAAACATTATCAGAAGAAGGTACTGTGGCGAAAGGTGGTCAATTCACATTTCACCCTAGTACCTTCTCCTAAAAGAGGGAAATGTGAAAAAGTGTTCCATTCATAGAAATTTTAAGATTTCATATGAACAGAACATTAAATGCTTGTGGGTAAGCCAAGTCTGGGTTTGAGAAAGTAATGCTGAAACCTTTAGATATTCTGAAGGTCTGGCATTAAGGGGTAGGAGTGTTGTGTGACTATGGGTCAGTTAGGGTTACAGTAGGGTTAAGCGAGGGTAGAGTTGTAATGTAGTCTATGCATGTTGGTGCATGTACGTGCATGTCCACACTGTCTAAATTAGTGGTACCATTGCAGAAAAGGGCAGGGACATGTTTAGGGTTAGCAGGTATTAATAAGGTGGTGATGCCCCCTGCCCCTTAACTTCCTAATATCTGTGAACCCTAACTCTGCACCTTACCTTTCAAAAATTCTCTATAGCACTATCAATATTCAGGTAAATTTTGTCTGAGTATGTGCTGGGGTTTTGGTATTCCGATTGCAAAAGGAAACTGTATGTTTCCTTTTGCAACCAGGTTTCTTTTAGTTATTTTGAGGTTTTCAAGATATTCAGTTTCAAAATGCTGACATAAATCATTTCAGTTCTGATGTCTTTGCATTTCCACGATTCAGTATGTACCCATATATATATCACACAGGATAAGGCAGCTGATGTACTTATTTGCCTGTTTGTTCATTTCTTAAGATGGTGTCTGGATGAATCAACCATTTTTTATAAGAAAGTGTAATGCAGTAGAATTAATGTGTACACCTTAAAACATGTTGCCTTTCCATTCATGAGTCAAGGAGGAGTAGGATGTGGACCTGACCCACATGCCTTACCTAGAATTTAGGCTAGTTGTAGTGTCATCACCCCCCCCCCCAAATAATTAATCTTCTATTAGGTTCAACTAGTTTGAAAACAGAATGAGGTCTACAAGGGACAACAAAAGCAGAAAATGAGAAACTGATCATTAAGATATCCTGAAAAACATTCTCTGTATCAGAAACTGATTTATTCTGTAAATGATATAAGGTCATATATAACAGTCCCCATTTAACAAAAGAGTCTAACTTCTATGATACAAGATGAATCTCTGGTCTACACGGCTAAAATAAGATATAGCGAGAGATGGTATCAGGATTTTAAGCAGAAAGAATAAGATTATTATTTTACTGTAGCTATACAAATGCAAGATCAAAAAGACAACTGCTAAGGTCTATGAAACCAAACTGTTATTTGTTCGTTTTGGGGTATGGTATAGACTGCTTAGTATGCAAAGCTATGACAAGCATAAGAACAAGAAATGTGAGTGTCAAAATATGGAGAACGACTGACAGGAAAGTTTACAATCTTTCTTGCAAATATCAGAATTAACGAAATCAGACCTGGAGCCAGATTCTATGATAACAGTAAGTGGCATGCACTCTTTTATGGATTTATCCTTTTCTGCAGAAATGAAAAGAAGATAGAACAAGACTAACTTAGGTGAAAGACTTAAAATTCTTCCGAAGTCAGCGACATTCAGAAAGGAATGTAAAACTTGATGGTTACTTACATAAAAGGAAGCTTACGTAAGCCATTAGACTAGGAGGAATAAAGGTTTTACCAAATTGTGGCATAAACTCATATTTAAAAGTAATTCTCATTTGGAAACATAAAGTTATAATACTCCTCATGGAGAAGATGCTGTACATGATATGATGTTGTACTCCTGCACAGTTTCATCAAACTGAAAGTTCTTTCTGATCCCTCTCCACAAAAGCAGTTTACATTAGAACATCTCAGAAAGCCTATGTAGGAGGGAGCTCTTGGACTGGATGTAGATTAGAGGAAACAGAACTCATGCACAGCAGTAAGTTACTACTTGGGGTATACCGACTACAGTGTGACATGATTTGCAATAAACAGAATGGTGTCAAATCTAAGCTAGCTCAGTAGGAAAACAGAAAAAAAATATGAATCTTAGAACACTGCACTTGTGCTCATAAAATTGTTAACAAAGATTTGCAAAAAAAGTAACTGAGTACCTTGGGAGGATGAATTCTAAGAATTTTAAGTTTGTGGAAAGGGAGACTGGATGCTGTAAAATCACATTATGAAACTAAGGAGCTATTCCTGAAGGTGTGGATATCACAAAGCAGCATGACAATATCTGCAAGAAAACCAGGAAAGCCAGCAGTACGAACGCTACAACAGGATAGTTATCCTTACACAGGCCAGATGGCAAAGACAAAGGTTCAGCTGGACTGCTATGTCCAGTCAGAGTCCTAACATGAAAAATATATTATTGGCTTTAAGTGATTTAGAGGGAGGCCATAAAAATCATTCATGTCCTTTTTCAGAAATCATAAGTTGTATTTTAAAATGAGCCAAGCATGTGCTAAATACAATAGGATGTTTAAAAGGTATATAATAAAGAGCACCAAAGTTGCGAGCCCACAGTACTATTTAATGAATTATAAAAATAAAACAATGTTAAGCGCCTTCATCAACAAGTATGACTTCTTCAGAACAGAGAATCATTCAAAATTCAAGTTTAAATACACAATACCAGTTAGTCATTGGTTCTAATCCAACCAATTCTGACAGTGAAAAATCACTGCTCATGAATATATAAATAATTAAAACTGAAGAACTTTTTTACACAGTTAAAATTGAAACATTAAACTCAAAAGCCCCAGTGACCACAAAAAGTATAGTATACAACAGTCAATTGCATAATAAACTCATTACATTTAAAATATATCACTTTATAATTGGTTATACTTTAAAAATGATGAAAGCACTTAACATTGTTTTATTATTTTTATAATTCATTAAATAGTACTGTGGGCTCGCAACTTTGGTGCTCTTTATTTTATTTAGTTTTATTTAGAGCACTATTTGCACTACTTATTTGGACTATGTTTAAAAGGTATGACTGCAGTATTTATCAGAAAATTCAGTATTGTTCAGAAACAATCTTCTTTTTTCGGATTTTTCCCCATCAGGGGTCGCCACAACGGATCATCTGTCCGATCATAATTGGCAGTGGAATTTTACGGTATCAAGTTGCCAGCCCAGCACCCAACCTTCCACAGAAGGCACACACTCACATCTAAAGCCAATTTAGAGTATCCAGTCCACCTACTGCATGTCTTTGGGATATGGGAGGAAACTGGAGTACCCGGAGGAAACCCATGCGACCACAGGGAGGACATGCAGACTCTGCAAAGAAGGTATCCCAGCAGAGAATCAAACCAGAGAACTTCTTGCTGTAAGGCAGCAACGCTAACAGCTGCATCACCATGGTTGCCCTAGTGTTCAGAAACAATAAAGTATTTAAATAGAAAACATGTTAAAAAAAAAAGTAGTTCACATTCAGAAACTTTGGATGGAGGCAGTCATAAAATATTCTTGATGGAGAAGGGGTGATGATTTAAAAGCAACACCTGCAGGAGAAAGTATATAAAACAATGAAGTAGCATACAATGTTTATCTCGATGCATTCACATTCACATTCATCATATTTACTAGAACCAGTTATGGGAAAAGAGAACAGGAATCCAGGCAAATGAAACAAGCTTTCTGCTGCCATATCTTAATGCTTCTAAATTATATTTCCTTATACATTTTTAATAACAAAACACTTCATGGCGACTGGAGAAATTATGTTCTTTCAACAATACCTTTCCTTCTGGGGCTTTCTTCTCTCATTCAGAATATATGTTGCAATGGAAATCCATGGATTTCTTTAACTAGCTGTGTTTGTACAACTCTTCAAAAGGCCATATATTATCCTGGCTTTAACATATAAGAGTCGCTGCTTTTCTATTATTTTGTGAGCCCTCAGTACCTGCCAAACACATATAACAGTTTATGCATATGCTTAATTTCTTCCACTCATTTACTCTGATTTTGATTACTTTCTATTTGTATTGTACTACACTGTGTGGTAATTATTTTGGTAATTGCAGGGAGTGCTGTGTAATTTTACTGTTTAATTTGTCATGTTGTGTCATGTGCCATATTCAATATGTTCATCTGGGAAAATAAAATAAACAAGTCTCTCACAGTGCTGCATGCTTCTTGTAAATAAGAATCACGTAAATAAGTAATTATTGTAACTACTACAATAAATGTGACATGTGCATTTGTCTCCAAGGCATTCTTAATGGATAGAGGCCCCTTTATTCCCAGAAAAATGATCAGCCTGCCTGAATTGCCAGAAGAAATGATTTGTACAAAGAGATTGAATAGTGTTGTAACAATGCTTTGTAATCCTTCAAAGATCGTGACAGCTATTGGAACATTTGGCAGGGCTTCAATAAAAGCAAACAAAAGATATACACTGACCAAAATTGTTTACTTAAAAACATTTGCGTCTCTTACTGGTCCAATCCTGGGTTAAGTACACATTTATCTAGAAGTAGAAGTGGGACCTTAATGCTACTGCATTTTCCTTAGTGCTTTGAAAAGTGGGATTTGGTCACAATGGACAGGTACAGGTTCAATATTAGGAAGACACAATAAACATTTTCCTGTACTGTTATAGGTATGGAGCTGATGAAAAATGATAATCAAAAATAAACCACTGCAAAACATGACCAGATTCATGTTGCAGTTAATTTTTGTTCAAATCTGCTTACCAAAATGAATCAAAATAATTAAAATGATACTACACTTTCATCCTTGAACTCACTCCTTCAGAGGTAAAATCTGCCTATATACAAACAAGAATTTAAATTCTCACAGCCGTGTTGTTTTATACCATGTACTGGTTTAACAGCTTCTTGTAAATCTATGTAACTTAAGCAGATGCAACCTCAATTTGCTAGCATCCCTCATTCCAAAATACTTATTCAAATCTCCACTTTAAAGAAGACTTTCTATTGCCTGAAACTTGAACTGATGACAAGTGTATGTGTGAAGAAATTAGATATTGTCATCTGTGCTAGG
The DNA here is from genome assembly GCF_019279795.1 of Protopterus annectens. Taxonomy (NCBI): domain Eukaryota; kingdom Metazoa; phylum Chordata; order Ceratodontiformes; family Protopteridae; genus Protopterus; species Protopterus annectens. The sequence continues at coordinate 649,075,225 of NC_056741.1, forward strand.
ATGTCTGGCTGAAGTTTTGTATATAATTTCAGATTGTCCTGTGTATTATAGGACAGCATTAATAGTTATGGTATTGTAAATAAGTTCTTAAATTTTGATTTATGATCTGTTTCAACAGAATGTTTTAAAGACATGAACAGTGTCTTTTTACATTTCTGCAAATGTTTGTGAAGAGAGATTCTAAAGGCAAACTGTCTCAGATTCGGCTGATCAGCAAAAGATGTCATGGGAATGTTGACAGTTAACTGTCAGACACTGAAAGACAGCAAGGAATTTTTAGAAAACAGCTGTTGGTTGAATTTTAAAATATGAAATGAAAATTAGAACTGCGACAGTTGACAGTTAGCAAAGAGCCTGATGAAGACAGTTGACAGTTCCCTGTTACAGAAGTCAGTTGTCAGTTACAGTTGTCAGTTGAACTGTGCAGTGGATACCCAAAAAGACTCACCAAGAACTATAAACCTGCCTTTCCTCTGTTGTAGTAGTTTAGTTTAGATCAGTGACAATGTTCTTTAGTTAGTTAGGAAATTATAAATAATCCGCTAGATCAGTTAGAGTTTTTCTAAATGTTGGATCTCTATTCTACAGCATTGATTTCATTTTCCTGGTGATTGAGTTCTGTTTGTTTATTGTGAATTACTATTTTATATTTCTAATCATTTAGCTCAACAGTAAATATTTTTTTAACTTACATTGTGGCTGGACAATCAGTGTATTTTTTAGTGATTTGTGAGTACTTATACTTGCCTTAATAACTTCCCTGGCCACCCCAAAAGCCTGACTACTTAGTTCATTTGCTACTATTAGTTTTAATAATTAATTTTCATAATTGGACACCCCTTTAAAAGGGCATGAAGACACTCTGGTGGCAGCATTACCATATTATTTTGGGGAAGGGACACAGCTGGAAATCTGTCACAGGCTTTCCCAGAAGTGTTTAGATGTGTGAGATTTAATTTATTTAAGTGTGAGTGTACCAGAGCTCTTAAACTGGGACACACTGCTCTAAACTGTGTAATAACGAGTTATATTTGGGGTGGACATAATTATACAGTCCAGTCCCAGGCTATAGACCATGTTCCTGTTGTGCTCTTAGGGGAAATTTGTGAAATATTACTCCTGTTCAAGTGACAGTCTCACACTGGAGTCAGTAGTGAGGATTGAAGTTCCTTAGTTACTGAACCAGGACAGTAAGGGATGTCACATTATTTGTTGGCAGTCCAGTGCGATATTAACTGGATGTAACATTAATTGTTGGCAGTCCGGTGGGAAATTAACCGGACATCACATTAATTGGTACCGCGGTGTGGGATTTTTAACTGGAATTCAGTAGCCTGTGTGTAGTTGTCATTAAGGTGTGCACTCTCAACAGCTACAAAATAAACATACAGAATTTCAGTTCACACAGTTTTATTTATTTGTAGTTAGTTAGTCAGGGATAGCAGGCAAAGATGTCATCAGACAGAGAACCAGTTGGCCAAGGAGTGTGAAGCCAAAAGACTGATGCATGCCAACATGACTAAGAAAGCAATGATTTCAGCCTTAGTTGCAACTGCAGCTCAGCCCAGCTGTTTGGAAGATATCCAGTTTGGTATTGGGGATGTGCAGCCTGCCGAGACAGGACAGTTCTTCTTTCCTTCAGAGGACCTGAAAATCCATCTGGAGTTAGAGAGACTGCACCTTGAGGCCAAACATCTTCAACTGGAATCAGCAGAGAGACTGTACCTGGAGGCCAAAAGACTGGAAGCTGAGGAAAACAAGAGACAGCGCCGGCATGAAGTGTAGCTTCTTACCCTTCAAGAGGGTCATGGAGGTAATGGAGAAGGGAATAACCTGACCCCAGAAGTTATAAAGGTCAGTAAATTTTTCCTCAATACAGGGATGGGAATCACTTTGACAGTTTTATCCACATATTTGAGAGGATATGTAGACAGCATGATGTTGACCATGAGCTCTGGGTTCGGCTTCTGACTCCCTTACTCCATGGTAAAGCTGTTCAGGCTATGACAAAATTGTCCGATGTAGATTGTTTGAATTATGTTAAACTTAAGAACTGTCTTCTAGATTGAGTTAAACTAACACCTGAAGCTGATAGGAAAAAGTTTTGTGAACACAGATGCAAGGCAGATGACAGTATACATAATTATATTGCTGATTTAAGTACTTACTTTCACAGATGGACGAGTGGATGTCAGATCACGACTTTTGGGAGACTTGCAGACCTTTTGGTGAGAGAACAAGCCTCCAGTATTTTTCCTGATGTCATGAGAATCTGGTTAGCAGACAGAGTGTGTAACTCTGTGGAGGAGTTGGGGAGAAAACGGGTTGTCTACTTAGCAAGCAGAGCACTAAGAAGTGGATACCTAATGCTGCACATGGACATAGGGGAATCCACGGAGGGCGGTCTAAACCACACCAATAGAGTACACCAGTAACAGGGGAAACTACTAGCCAGCCCAAGTACATGGCTAGGGATTAGATGTTTCAAGTGTAACCAGAGGGGCCACAAAGCAGTCAGATGTCTATCAAGGCAAAGTGACAAACAGAAGGTGAGGAAGCCAGCAAGTGGTGATGATAAACTGCCACAGATAAGTTGTTTGGAAACAACAGGGGGTGCCAATCTATCAACAAAATGTAAATCCTATCTTAGTAGATGGTAATCAGGTCACTACTAAGAGAGACACAGCTTCTGATATAACCATTGTGAGGCCTGCAGTGGTTAGAAAAGCTTTGGGAGGGACCCCATTCCAAATACATTTGGCTAGGGTTCATCTTGACTGGGAGGATGTAAGAGGAAGCAAACAGGTAGGTGTGTTTTGAGGCTATTCCTGCAGATGTCCTGATAGGGAATGACTTTGACAATGTAGTACCTTGTGTATATGCAGTGATATGTAGTCAGGCTTGGAGATAAGCATGTAGGCCTGGTAGCCTATGGGAGACCAGACAGATCTCATACCTGAAGCTGGGACTGGTGCGGTAGCTGTTTCAGAAAAGGAGCTATCCTGAAGCAGTAAGTCTGAAAGTGAGACACATCTGCTGGTAGGTATAGATGTTCCCTTGGAGACAGTGACTGCAAGGATGGAGGTAAGAGGTAGTACTCAGACTGACAGTGGGACAACTGTCTGAAGTTATTAGGCTTCCTGTGGAAGGGGAGCTTGTGTTTAAGAATATTCCTGCAGATGTCCAGATAGGGAATGACTGTGAAGATGCAGTGCCTTGTGTGCATGTAGTGACATGTAGTCAAGCTTGGAGGCAGGCATGTAGGTCCAGTAGCCTGGGAAAGACCCAGATGGAGCTCATACCTGAAGCTGGGACTGGTGTAGTGGCTATTTCAGAGAAGGAGTAATCCTGTAGCAGTATATCTGAAAGTAAGCCACAGCAGCTGGTAGGTACTGATATTCCCTTGGACATGGTGACTGCAAAAACAGAGGTGAGTGGCACTACCCAGACTGACAGTGAGGCATAACTGTCGAAAGTTAATAGACTTTCTGTGGAAGGGGAGCTTGTATTTGAGAATAATCCTGCAGATGTCCTGATAGGGAATGACTGTGATGATGTAGTGCCTTGTGTGCATGCAGTGGCACATAGTCAAGCTCAGAGACAGGCATGTAGGTCCTGTAGTCTGGGCAAGACCCAGACAGATCTCATACCTGAATCTGCGACTGGTGTGCTGGCTGTTTCAGAGAAGGAGCTATTCTGTAGCAGTAAGTCTGAAAGTGAGCCACAGCTGCTGAGAGGTACTCATGCTCCCTTGGACACAGTAGCTCAAGGATGGAGGGGAGTGATAGTACCCAGACTTATAGTGAGGTACAGCTGTTGGAAGTTACTATGCTTTCTGGGGAAGGGGAGCCTGGGAGGGTCACAAATGTAGGGTTGAGACAGGCTCAACTTATGTAGGGTTGAGACAGGCTCAACTTATGGACTCCACATTACAAAGCTTGAGGGAGATGGCTAAGGAAGCAAGTGACGCTCAGAATAGATCAGTCTGTATATATGGAAACAAAGGTTTGTTGTATAAAGGGTAGACTCCTAGAGGTGGGATAAAAGGTGAAGTAGTAGGGCAGTTGGTAGATTCTACAGCCTACCATCTGCCACTTTTAGTTACAGTCCCTAATATTCCTTGTGCAAGTGATATTGGGGCAGAGAAGACAGGTTTGTTGTAAAGAAAGTGAACTCCTAAGGCAGGGCTGGAAGGTGAGGTAGTACAGTAGTTGGTAGTGCCTAGACCCTACTGTCTAACACTTCTAGCTGTAGTCCCTAATATTCCTTTTGCAGATGATATCGATGTAGAGAAGAAATTTTCAGCAGGGTAGGTTTTCCAAGGGAGATACTGACTGATGAAGATATGAACTTCATGTCAGACCTGCTGACTTGTTTGTGGAAATGTTGTGGGGTGAAACATTTAAAGGCCATCAGCTACCTTCCCCAAATTAATGGTCTTGCTAGACAGGGGTCCAGGGAAGTAAATAGTGCGGGAAAAGCCAGGGAATTGTTATGGCTATGCTTGTATAGGCCCTAGGGCCGATAGCCTAGTACCAATCTATGAACCTATGGATTGTGGAGAGGTTAATCTCTACATTAAAGACTATGTTATCAGCATTTGCAGACTAGTTGCAAAGGGCAAAGTTAACCATTAAACCCAGTAAGTGTCAGGTGGGTAAGGCAGAGGTCACTTATTGAGGACACAGAGTGGGGAGTGGTAAGATTAGGCCAGAATCTGTCACAGTAGAAGATATTCAAGTGTGGTCATTTTCTGTTAATAAAAAGCAAGTAAGAGTATTTCTACAGACAGCGGGGTACTGTGGAAAATTTGTGCCCAGTTGTGGTGCAATAACTGCCCCCCCTTACTGACCCAACTGGGGAAAAATAGTGTGGACCACAGATTGCAAACAGGCATTCAAAAAATATAAGGATATTTTGGGAGGACCCCCAGTGTTGGCCAGCCCAGATTATACTGAAAAATTTGTTGTGCAAGTAGATGCATCAAATTATGGTGTGGGGGCTGTGCTGAGCCAAGTTTCCTCAGAAGGAGAAAAACACTGCAGTGTGGTTAATAATGCCAATGCAAATGGATTGCCCAGGAGAGGAGCGGGTTGATATTCCCAGACAGACCCATTTTAACACTGCAGTGTGGTTAATAATGCCAATGCAAATGGAATGCCCAGGAGAGGAGCGGGTTGATATTCCCAGACAGACTCATTTTTCTCAAGCATTGTTTTTCAAGGGTCACTTGAAAACCTTGCTTGAGTCATGGTAGGAAAACGTGAAGAAATTAGACACTGTCATCTGTGCTAGCATGTCTGGCTGAAATTTGTATTTAATTTCAGACTGTCCTGTGTATTGTATGCCAGCATGACTAACTATGATAATGTAAATAAGTTCTTACATGTTGATTTATAATCTGTTTCAATAGAATGTTTTAAAGACTTGAATAGTGTTCTTTTACATTTCTAATTGTGCATGTTTATAAAGAGAGAGTCTAAAGGCAAGCTCTCTCAGATTCAGCTAATCAGCAGATAATGTCTTCGCAATTAGGGTTGCCACCTTTTCAAATGGGCAAAGTGGGACATTTTCGGGACACATATCAGATTTTACAGGCTGACACATACCCACGGTCAGTACAAAGGATATAACTTACTTTTTTGCCTAAATAAAAGCTTATTCTTGTAGTAGTTTAGTTGCTTATTCTGCTTCTTGTAACATTTAGGTATTTTAGATACAGAAATAACTATTTTATGCTACTATTACATAAAATATGGGACATAATTATGTCCTACAATCTCAGGACATTTGCCATTTTTAATATTTTTTGTCAGGACACAACTGCCCAAAGAGGGACTGTCCCTCGCAAAGTGGGACAGGTGGTAACCCTATTCGCAATGTTGACAGTTGCTATGTGCTACTGTCAGAAGAAGAAAGACAGTAAGGAATTTTTAAGAAATAGCTGTTGGTTGAATTTTAAAATTTGAAATGAAAATTAGAACTGGAACAGTTGACAGGCTAGTCTATAAGGGAGCATGCTGAAGACAGTTGACAGTTGTCAGTTACAGAAATCATTTGAACTGTGCACTGGATACCCCAAAAGGACTCCCCAAGAATTGTAAGCCTGCCTTTGCTCTGTTGTAGTAATTTAGTTTAGATCAGGGACAGTATTCTTTAGTTAGTTAGGAAATTATAAATCAGCTAGATGGGTTAGAGTTTTTCTGAATGTTGGATCTCTATCCTAAAGTATTGATTTCATTTTCCTGGTGATTGAGTTCAGTTTGTTTATTGGGAATTATAGTTTTATATTTTAATAATTTAGCTCAATATTAAATATTTTTTATTAACTTACATTGTGGCTGGACAATCAGTGTTTTTCTTTAGTGATTTGAGAGTGCTTATACTTGCCTTGATAACTTTTCTGGCCACTCAGAAAGGCTGACTACTTAGGTCATTTGCTACTATTTGTTTTTCATAATTGGACACACCTTTAGAAGGGCATGATGACAATCTGATTGGTGGCAGTATTACCGTATTATTTTGGGGAAGGGACACAACTGGAAATCTGTGTCAGCCTTTCCCAGAAGTGTTTGGATGTGTGAGATTTCACTTAAGTGTGAGTGTATCAAATGTCTTAAACTAGGACACATTACTCTGAATTGTGTAATAAGGAGTTATATTTTGGGTGGACGGAAGTATACAGTCCAGTCCCAGGCTATAGAGCATGTTCCTATTCCTTAGGGGAAAATTGTGAAATATTACTCCTGTTTAAGTGACAGTCTCACACTGGAGTCAGTAGTGAGGACTGAAGCTCCTTAGTTACTGACCCAGGATAGTAAGTTACATCATATTATTTGGTGGCAGTCCATTGGGATATTAACTGGATGTCACATTAATTGGTAGCAGTCCGGTGGAATATTAAACAGATGTCACAGTATGTATTAGCTATAGGTCTTTAAATTGCAGGATTCCTATTAAATGATCAAATTCTTTCAAATGTGTCTTGATCGAACTTGAAAGCACGAAAAGGCAAAATAGAGAAAGAGCATATAAGTGAATTCTTTCCCTGGGAAAGAAATCCCTTTGTCATTTCCATTACTTTGCCATTTTCATGACTGTAGTGCGATCTCGGAGTTGGTATATTTAAGTAGGGGGGTGTGGGGGGCACAGCCCCCACATTGGGGGGTGTGGGAGGAGAAGCATATAATAACCTCCCCCCAGATGGAAGTGGAGATATCCAAGCCCCAAGGATGCCTTTAGGATCCAAGACCAGCCTCAGCAATATTTGAGTATTCCAGTGGATACAAGCTGGTAGACCCAGTGTGAATATGAGGCACTGGGGGCCAGGCCTGTGTAATGATGTCCCAAGGGGTCCAAATGAAAAACAAATATGTTTCCTCCATGGGATTAAATGAAACAAATGCTATTCTTGCAAGCATATCTTCATAATTCAGAATCTCAACCTTTACCTCTTCTCTTGTCAAGTCACATCAAGCTATACTCTTATAGGTTTACTATTACAAGGTCGAACGGCACTCCTTCGACTGTAGTATAGTCGACAACGGAAGGTTGAAACTGATAATCGTGAACTCAAACAAACAATCTAGGAATGGGTTTCAACATGGGTCGAGGTAGGGGAAATGTTTGTAGTTCAGAATAATACGAACACCTACCTCAACCCATGTTAACACCGTCCCTAGACTGATATTTTGACTTCGACATTCGACATTTATGACCTTCCATTGTCGACTATAGTACATTCGAATGAGTGCCGTTCGACCTTGTAATAGTAAACCACTCTTATAAGCCATCAGAGCAAATGCATACTGATAGTGATCAAACCATAAGTCACTCCTGCATGTCAGCCACAATTTTAATAAGTTCTATAGCATACTGGATATTTAAGTATTTTTCCTGTCCCCCAAAGACATAAATGTAATTGAAAATTAAAAAAGCAAGCCTCTGCTATGAATGTGCAATACAGACATATACTGCAGAAAAAAGAAATTACCTGCTTAACATACAAAAATTAAAAGTATTGTAATTAAAGGTTGCAAGCATGCTAGAGCCTATACCAGCACTCACTTGGTACAAGCCACAGACAGCCCATTACAAGATACACACACTCAGTCATTGTCACCTTGCCTGAACATCTGCAGGTAGTTTGACAACATATTAACTTATGAATGACCTGTGTTTGTGATGTCGGAGGAAACCAGTGCACCCAGTGAAAACCCACATGGACAAAAAGAGAACAAAAAGGTGTTATAAAGCCACTATAAAATGTTTCTAATGATAAAAAAATCAAATCAAGCTCAACCAAGCCCAAAAAAGAATTAATTTAAATTATTTCAAAATAAAGCCATTATATGAGCTTGGATTCAACAGTAAAACTGAAGGAAACAATAACATATCTTACATTTTCATACCAAAATGAGAGACAACCCCAAGGACTGCAGCATCCTTGGCTTAAATAATAAAATACACTCCAAACCACAGGATGTTGCCAATATCCTAGTTAACACATTTAGCCATACTTTCATCATGATGGAAAGTATGACCACTACTTCAGTGTACCCAGAGGCTGACCAAAATATAAATTTTGATTAAATCAAACTGGACTGAATAAAACCACAAACTCTGGACCCATGTCATTGGATATTATCCCCAGTAATTTACTTTGTGCCTTTAGTCATCACCCCTCATATCATATTAAAAAAGTTTCTCAAGAACTTAATATCTAAGATATGGCAGCAAGCCATGGTGGTCGCTGTTCACAAGGAACTGTAGCTGATCACAGGAAGTAGACATATCAGCCTTGCCAATGTCTTCTTTAAGGTTATAGGGAAAATCATTATGAAATTAGTGCAAAGAGACATGGGTAGTCTGACAATATGCAGGTGATCTACTGCTTCTAAGTAGAAATCATTATGAGACTATAAAAGGTAAGTCACACAATTCAATCATCCTTTCATCAGGGTCACAATAGCCAAATATAAGCAGCATTCTGCTCACATAGCCTTCTCTCACATGGATTACAATCAAATGTAAAAACTTGTGGTTACAGTTTAGCTTGCTGCTGGGATGAAAATCTGTTATCATCTAGAGCTCTGCTAATAAGGGTAGTACATCAGCCAAAGTGTGAAGTCATTGGAATGCTCCAAGGATCCATTCTCAGGAAACTATTTTTTAGCATCATTCTGCCATAAAGATACAAGGGAAAATGTTTAGCTTTCTAAATTTGTATATGACTGCAAATTAGAAATCATTTTGAGTTCTCCCCATGCACTAATTCTCCAGACAAGGTCAGACACTACCAAAAACCAGTGAAAAGGCAATAGATTGACATTTACGATAAATAAATGTACCACTGTAACATTTAGGAAGCAACTGGCTGTTACCACATAATGCACTGAGTGAGCAACATTAAAGACAAATTCTGTGATATAGGAGCTTGGTTCATTATAGATGAGGATTTCTCCTTTGACCAGCTATTTGTCATGGTTGTAGGAAAAGCCTTCAGTATAACACACACGTGACACTGAGGTGAATTACAAATCATTCCAGGAGAGTCATTGCCCCCCTGATCAGATAATTTGCCCAGAGAATCCCAGAGTACAATGCACAAATAATTTCTAACTCAGCTCAAGAAGGTACAAATGATCTTCAGTAAGTAGACTGAAGGACTGTGTTATTCAGACCACAAAGAGCTCTCCCTCTTTTCAGAGTCATACAACCTACTAATGATGTATCTGTGCTTGTTTTCTGGGTCATGAAATGCCAACTACTGTCTGGAATGTACCAACAGGAGGGGTAACAAGCAAAAGACGTCGATCAACAATAATATGTATTTTATTTGCATTTGTTTATCGGGTAGATCTGACTGACTAAGAAACCTCTTTTGATTGGAATAAAAGCTCAAATAATGTAATATTCAAAAGATATATAACCCAACATCTCCCTCGGCTGTGGAACATATAGAGCTGCAGCTACATTATTTTGCACCCAGTGCAATTCTCCAACGAATACCCACAACGCTTTTATACAAGTGACGGCACTGACTACAGAAAGGGCATTTAAGAGTAGCATGTGAGATTGTGGCTGCTTAAATTATTACAAAGACAGCTTGCAAGACATGATCAGCGTCTCTTCTATGGCACCAGTCATGCTCCCCAATACCTCCTGCCCAAGGCAGCTGTCCTCTTCAGCCCCACCCTATCTACAAATTTGCCATTACACTATAATAGTAAAACAGTGTAAACATTTAGCTGGAAAACACATTGATATTGCACACACCTCTAGATGTAAGGAAACTCAGAAACAATGTTAAAATTAATTTACTAAAAAGGAATTGATTCGTATTATGGTCTGACTGCTTTGAAAATGGATAAACTAAGTTGTCAGAATATTTAATGAAAGATTATAAGCTGGATGAATCTGTTAACCAGTTAATATTATCTATCAGTAAGAAATTAATTTGTAGATACGTGGATGGATGTATGGATGAGTGAAGAGGAAGCAAACACTATTCTCCCATTATATGAATATATAAATGACATAATCAAAGTTAAATTGACCTGCAAAAGAAGCTTGTCCAAGTTATATAAGTTAATTATAAATATAAAAATTTTGATGAAAAATTCTGGAATGTTTCAGGGGTGTCCAACCTTTTGGCTTGCTGGGGCCACATTGAGTGAACAGAAATGGTCTTGAGGCCGCATATAAAATATATCATATAGTTAACTCTTTCGTTGCTCCGGAAGACTACAGTTGACCTCCTGGCTGTACTGTAGGTGCATTTGAACAACGAATAAATGTAATAAATGCCTAATATTTGCCTTAAAATTCTAATTCTCATTCTAATTCTCATTCTAATTCTAATTCTCTAATCTAGCAGTTAACGCTAACATCTTAGTTAATATATCTATATCTATCTATCTATATATATATATATATATATATATATATATATTTTTTTTTTTTTTTTTTTTTGTACAAATAAACAAATATTCACTACAGCACTAGCATTTCTCACTGGGAAAACCATTCCAGCAGTCCAACTACATAAAATGTCAACATCAACAGTCCTACAATACTATAATCCACAAAAATAACCCAAAAATTTGCAATAAAGTAAAGAATTCACATTACTGACTTAATAAAACAATTCTGAATAAGCTACAAGAGGGTCTCATCCAAACAAATAACTGGTGCCAGAAATATGGCCTCAAGCTAAATGCCAAAAAATGCATCATCATCCCCTTTGAGGAGAGTGATGTCCCCACAAATTATCACATTAATAACAATGTTGTAAGCACGCAATAAGTCGTATGGTACTTGGGCACCCAGGTTGATAGAAGCATGACTTTTGACCACCACGTTGTCTCCGTTGTAAGGAAAGCATTTTACATGGCTCACTTCATTAGTAAGGGTATCTCATCCAGGGACAAGGAGGTCATAACATCCCTGTATTCTTCCTTTACAAGAGCCATTATTGAGTGCAATGCCCCTTTTGGCATGTGCCTCAGCAAAACACCCTGCCAAAAGAAAGACTACAACCATTTCTGACAAAAAAGGTCAAAGGACTAAGTTCACTTAGTTATCCAAACAGACTAAAAAGCTTCATGCTTTCCTCTATCTCTCATGGCTTGCTTTCCAGGCTAAGAAAGATCCTGCCTTAAGAGACTTCCTCTACCTCAGAAATATTGGTTATACTTAAAACGCTCACTACAAAGACCACAGCCTTCACTGCAACATAATCAAGCCACTTTTTTATGTACAGGTTCTTGACACAAAAACCTTCAACTTCTGTAAAAAGCTCCTCTCATTATCAAACAATGTAGTTCAGCAACAAGATGGCTGGATGGATAGCCATAAATGTAGTCCTTGGGTAAGTAACATAGCCTTCATCAAACCAGATGGAAAATCCACATACTAACCTTTCCCAGCTGGATGGCTAAGATCTAATATCGGTTACCCAAGTCTAGTTGCCCAAGAAGAGGGGCATGTTTAACTAAGAATTCCATTTGCAAAGTTATATTCACTATACATATTAAATCTCTCTCTCCCTTACACACACACACACTCACACACACACACACACACACACACACACACACACACACACACACACACAAAAAGCCCCTACTTGTAAAATAGGCAACCTCAGTAATCACATGACACCCACTCACTGAAAGAAATTGTCTGGAAGTCAAAATATCTGAAAAAAAATCATAATAGAGATGGATTCATCCATGTAATTTCCCACCACCAAAAGGACCATCAATAAATCAACAAACAACTGCTCTGCAAAAAGTTAATCAATAAGAAAACCATAAACTATAATGCTACATACTGGTGTAAACATATAACTTGTGTCAATCCCCAGGTTAATCCATACCAAAAGATTGTTTCAGAGCTTCAGCTATGTACAAACAGCTTTCTCCTAAAAACTTTACTCATTGATATTTGCCTTGCTGTAATTATAACTGTAAAAAAAAAAATGTTTTTAGCTTATTCTGTACCTCAATGATTCTCACTGTTGCGAGATGTAATCTCTGCCATATTGTATGAGTACTACATCCATAATTTGCTGTCTCTCTCTCTCTCATGTATTGTATTATATTGTTTTGTGTTACTTTTGGATCTTTTCTCCCCGGGCCTCCGCTGAAAATGGACTTGTGTCCAGTCGGACTTTCCTGGTAAACAAATGTAAGATAAAATAAAATAAATAAAAATAAACTTCCCTCCAATCTAAAGCCATTTGACATTCAGGCATTTTAATTTTTGCAGAAGTTACTCACAGATTGACAGTTTACTGAGCTGTAATGCTGACCTTCGCTTTTGAAAAAAACAAATTCCCAGACTTTGTCAATAGCTCAAAGTGTAGAGAGGATTATTTATTTATTATATATTTATTCATTTTTGGAAAACATCTTTTAAAACTGTTAAATTGATTACACATCCAGAAACACAGAAAAGTTATTGTGATTATGTAAACCACAGACTGCTGCAAGAAATCAAAGTCACATTAGCACTCTATGCTTAAGTCCGAACAGATGAATCATACCTGTCAATTCCAAAAGAAGTAAAGTAGCTTAATAAGAAGGTTATTTGCAAGGTTACATGGCAGCATATATTGGAAATAAGCAGAGATATTAAAAAAGCTCTATTTTTCATAATTATGCCGAAAAGTCTTCCAAGGTAAATACAACTTCTGATTTAGTATGGAACCATACCTCTCAACCTTAGAGCAGGAAATCTGGGCAAAGTGAAAAATGAAAGTAGGACACAGGCCCAAAAAATAGTTATGCATCACAGACACCATTGAAACAACTGTAGCTGCAAACATTATACATCACTTATAATCTTTCTATCCCATTATTGTCAGTTAAACATTATATGGCTCATTCAGTCCTGCCTTATTTTGCATCAAAGAAAACCATGCTTTGAAATGACAAATGCATTAAAAATAATAAATAAAACACATTGCATCAACATCCTGCAACTTCCTATCTGCAAGCAACCACAGAGCTTTCACTGAAACTAGGGCTGCTTGTTTCCCCAGAATGACAGCTCTCCCTAATTAAGTCTAATGGTATACAATCTACCAGTATCTGGACTACCTGAAATAAATTAAATTATGGCCTCTAAATTGAAAGTACACTTTGTTTAATTAAACTATATTTCTAAGCCCACTTACTATATTTGTTCAGTAACATCCCAATATCCACTTCCAGGTCACTTTACAAGACATTGGCAGTGGTAGACTTGGCATCCTTCAGAACCCCACAGGCCCACGCTAATACATTGCCCATTAAATGTAAATATCTATCCACTGTAAATGGCAAGAAGTTATGTCTTAAAAATCTATTTTTGGCATTCCTAGTACCCAAGTATCAGGTTTTGAAACAAAGAAACATATTCTCCACAGTCTGTAAGTCTCTGTCCTTAATAATCATCTACTGTTGCAGCACTCCCAACACATAAGCACTTACATACACACTAAAATCCCCAACATTTAAAAATGACATTGTGCCCACTTGATTTGCCAGTATTGATGATCCGCCAAAGCTATGCTTACTGTTGTCCAATCTACCAGTGATTAGAACCCACCAATGAAAAAACAGTACTGGGTGCTTTTTTGTTTGTCTGAAAAAACAATACAACTTTATATACTACAGTCCCACATAGTCAGTCCACTACTGACCCATTAACCCTAGGCTGCTGTCTCATTTTTACTCCCTGGAACTGCATTACCTTGGATGACTACTTTTATTTCCTATGCAAAAGACACAAATTGGAAGATGAGGCAAAAATCCAGACATTCTTTGAAAATCCATACAGTTAAGAGTTATGAGTTCATGTTCAATACAACACTCTCCCTGTCAGGAAAGCTGCAATTTAATGAAAGTGTACTCTTAATGTATGATATATTTGTTAGCTAACTTGTTTGTGTTCAGTAGGTAGACTGATCATTGTTAGCCACTTTGTGCATGCGTCTCTCTCAGACATGCACACATATACACACATACACACACACACACACACACTCTTCTTCTACTTTCACGCACACAATTCTGCTTTCATGCATGCGCTCACTCACTCCATACTTGCCTATTAACACAGGTAATTGCTGCCCCTTTCAAAGGCAACAGCAGCAAATCCATACATGAGTCTCTCTTCAGCGAGAACACACACACACACACACACACACACACACACACACACACACACACACACGCACACACACACACACACACACACACACTGATTGTTCGGCGCAAAATAATGGAGTAAACACACTGGCCCTTTTTTGGCTCAAAAATAAAACTAGAAGGGTGCTTTGGCGCATGTGCACACCGACATTAGCATTGCAAGTCACGGGAGCGAAAAACACAAAACAAAAAAAGTATTTTGGGGCATGTGTACATTGATGTTTCAGTTAGATGTTGAGGGCCACATGGAAGAGCTCTGAGGGCCGCATGCGGCCCGTGGGCCGCAGGTTGGACAATTCTATTTTAGATAGTAGTGGTTTGAGTGACTCAGCAGATGATAAGAATACAACTTTGCTACTTAAATCAGTCAAACTTCTTCAAGTTTATACTGGAAAGTCTTTACAAGGAAATATATACATAGAATGTTTGTTACTCCCTATAAAATCTCTAAGTTTAGTAAAATTACTTCTTCATTTTGTCAGACACGTAGTAAAGATGTAAAAGTTGACTGGACACATATGTTTACGGATTGTGAAAAATTAAATATATCTTGGGATGAAATAAGTATGTTTTTAAGGGCTTATGGTCTGATAATTGTTCTTTACCTAGATCAGTAATACTAATGAATGTTCCACTTCCTGTAGCTGTAAAAACCAAACAACAAAAAATATTTTTGAGTTTTTTAGCAGTTGCAAGAAAAGTTATTAGAAAAAATTGGAAATAAAACTCGGTTCTTACATTCTAAGAATTTTTAAATTTAGCAGCAATACTACGTAATACTGAAAAATAAGTGATCAGAATCTTCTTCTTCTTCTTCTTCTTTCGGCTTTTTCCCAGTTAGGGGTCGCCACAGTGGATCAACTGTCTGCTCATGATTGGCAGTGGAGTTTTACTGTGTCAAGTTGCAGCCCGACGCCCAACCTTCCACAGAAGGCACACACATGCACGCACTCATTCCTAGGGCCAGTTTAGAGTTTCCAATCCACCTACAGCATGTCTTTGGGATGTGGGAGGAAACCGGAGCACTACTGCAGCAGCCCAAAAAGAAGTGATCAGAATAAGATCTATAAATCATACTAAGACTTTGAGTGGTTCAGACAGCCTTTAAATGTTGCTATGGAAAAACAAGACTCAATGTGTTAATTGTATAAGATTACCTTGATGATTCAATGTTTTCCTAACATTGTGTAACAGTTTGCGATATTGAATTTTTTCATCCCATTGTATATACTGTAAAGATGTTAAATCAATAAAACTTTTTCTAAAAAAAAAAACAGAAAATAAAAATATAGATGTATGTTGATCCATGACAATCCACTGACAGAACTTCCATCAAGTGCTGAACAATGATCCATGTCAGTCCAGTGATAGAACTTCCATCAAGTGCTGCACAATCGACAAATAATAAGGAAAAGCTATTTTTCCAAACCTCAGATGTAAGTCAGAGGGACACCGCCCCAAACTTAAATATACCTACTCCGAGGTCACACATCAGTGGAGAAAAAAGAAACTCCACTGTTGGTGAAAGTTGTTTTGCTCCTTTTCGTTTGATTGTACAGCACTCGATGAAAGTGCTGTTGATCACATGGCAGCAACATGAAAAATATTTAAAATGAGTGTTAAGTATGAGTTAAAATATATTCACTATGAGAGCAGAGCAGCTCACAAAGAGTGAGAAATAACATTTCATATACTCGTACATCCAAGAAATGGACAAAATTACTACTCAACTGCATCCTAAAAACAAATCGTCAGTACTGGAATTAATGAAAATGGAATGGCTTGATCTCAACATCTTTCTTTCTTTACCATTAAAACATCATTAATACAATGACCATAATAAGCAATTTGTTTACAAAGTTCACAATTACATAAACATTCACTTCTTGTTCAGGTAAATAAATATTTGATATTTTGGGGTCATGACACCTCCCAATGCAGCTACCCTAATCTTCTGAAAATATTGACTGTCAAACAGAAATGCTATTGGCCAAGTAATTTCCAAGAATCCATAAATCATATGAAAGGTCATATTATTTATTTGTTTACATTTTTGATCAAGAAAAATCATTAACTGAGAACATCTGTTTTCACTCGGTCCCAAGGACAAAACCTTCAGAAATACTAAACTACATAAATCCAATGCACTTTAAGAACATCCTTGAGACGCCATGAGCATACAGGATTACTGAAGCAGTGTAAAATAAGACAACATGGTGTGTGAGTGTGTGTGTGTGTGTGTGTGTGTGTGTGTGTGTGTGTGTGTGTGTGTGTGTGTGTGTGTGTGTGTGCAAAATTTCAAACAGTATTTGTTGCAACACTTACAGAGATAGATGAGATCAATGTGCAGGTATCGGTGATGATAGCAACTACAAAATAAAATAGCTTAATGCACGGTTGTCGCCAACAACTGGAATAAAAAGGCAGCAAACTGCATAACAATTGCATGACAGTGCATTTTTCCAGCAGACTAAGGAGTATCAGTAGTACATACACTTCTAGTACATGTGCCACAGAGATAAACAGTGACATACAAATAATTTTCCAGGGAGGATAGCAAATATAAACACGACTGATACAACTAGTATGTAACCCTCAGAAGTCCATAACACATTAACAAGGAACTCTTACAAAGGCTCTAAATTTAAATTTGCATCAGTAAGTTGCTAAATAGACAGTAAGGATGTTCAGTGCCCAGTTTTAGTAGCAAATGAGAAGGAACTAAGTCATGCTACAGTAACAGCTCCATTGTACTTGCAGATTTTTTCAAAGAAACGTTCTAGGCTTAGTTTTCAGAGATGTATTGTAACCCAAAAGGCAGTCATTGGAGGAGTTTGCTGACATGGTCTGAATAGTGAATGTATCCATGCATGTTCCTTAGTTTTAAGATATGAGTGATCTCAGCAGCAGAAATTCTAAATATTCTGCATTGCACAAAATATGATTGTTAATTATGACAGAACAGTAGATATGCACAGAAGTTTATGAGTGAATGTCAGCTGAATTAGGAACAGTTCCTGGTTAGTCTTCACTCATCTGAAGCTATGATGGGCTAAGCAGGAGTATGTTCTCAATAACTTCCTGTCACAATCCCAGCTACTTTATTATAAGCCATCTCTAACCTATGTAGTAAAAGAAACTGTTGGTTACTTAGAAGATGTGCAGAATATAGAAGGATAGGGGATTGTAAAAGGTAAATTTTATCCCCAGTCTGGCCTCCATGTCCCTTACGGACAGACACTGTCAATAAGAAAAGTATTATCTTAACAGCCCAACCTATAAATCCTCAGTTGCCTCCCAGCTAACATGCCCTCCCATATAGACGTGCATGATGCTCGGGACCCAAATGGTTTGGGGTGTGGAGCTAGGCTTGTAAGGGCCCTAGTGGTCTTCAGCCTAGTAACAACCTATGCACCTATACATTAGCAATATATAAATGAGCATCATTAGAGGAAAATTACTTAGCTATATAGCATCTACCAATCTTTTCGCTAGTTTTGGGCACAGCATAATATGAACTCTGATTATCTGTGATTTTGTTGAGACTATTTTCTAGCTGCTGACTCTTCTGAAAAGGTTAAAGTACAGCACTCTTTTGATTGTACGGATATAGTGAATTTTTCTTGGGATAGGATAGTGATGTCCAACTGCCCATAATGTTGTCTATTGCTTGAGACCAGTTTAGTTTTGGTCTTAGTACTATTAAGAATGTCATATCATAATTTTAAGCTTTTGAACCAGCTGGTATGTTTCTCCTAGACAGCATTTCAACAACTTAGATGTACCTAAAGAAAGGACACGGCTACTTATAGTCATGAGAAGCACTGCATGGTTGACAGTATGCAATGATTTGGAGATGTGCAAAAAGACAGATTCAGCAATTTAACAAATATCCACATTGGATCTGCTACAAGTTTCTGAAGTAAACCTCTTTTCTGATAGTAAACTGGAAAAGTTAAACTCATTTAACAATGAACTTGGCAAAACTGCAGCACAGATAACTGAACATCATTTTGGCATGGTTTCGCCTTATGTCGACCCCCAACCTTTTTGACATGGATAAGTTCTCCTGCTCCTCCCATAATTTTTGATATAAGCCATAATGCACCCCCACCATCATTTACAGCATGAGGAAGATCCCCTGCTCCTTCCATTTTTGGCATGAGTAAGCCCTTCTGCACCACCCATCATTTTGTCATGGGTAAGCCATCCTGCACCACCCATCATTGTTGCATTGGTAAGCCCTCCTGCACCACCCATCATTTTGGCATGGGTAAGCCCTCCTGCACTACCCATTATTTTGGCATGGGTAAGCCCTCCTGCACCGCCCATCATTTTGGCATGGGTAAGCCCTCCTGCACTGCCCATCATTTTGGCAAGCGTAAGCCCTCCTGCACCACCCATCATTTTGGCATTGGTAAGCCTTCCTGTACCACCCATCAATTTGTCATGGGAAAGCTCTCCAGCATTGTCCATTATTTTGCCATGGGTAATCCCTCCTACATTGCCCATCATTTTGGCATGGGTAAGCCCTCCTGCATCACCCATCATTTTGGCATGGGTAAGTCCTCCTACACTTCCCATCATTTTTGCATGGCTAAGCCCTCCAGCACTCCCTATCGTGTTTTTCATGGGTATGCCTTCCTGAACTCTCCATCATTTTGGCATAGGTAAGCACTTCCATGTGGGAGAATGTACCCTACACCCTCTAACTCACATATACAGCTCAACAGTTGCAGAACATCTGAGAAGAGAAAAAACAGGCAAAATACAAACATTTAAAAATGGTGATAAAAACATTTGTAACCTACAATCTTTCAGTAGAACCAACATATTAAAATTTTCTGGGATCTATAAAATCAGGTAATTCAGAGAAACTATGATTTTTTGAAAGGTATATATCCAGTGAGGTGGTATCAATGCCTTAGTTATATCTGAAATCATGTTCTAAATTTGAGATAAGCTTCTTAATGGTTATGAGTTTGTGAATGATTGGATTTTCCCCCTATTAGTCAGTGAAAGCCTAGTGAGAAAAGCTCCACCAACATAATAGCTACAATTTTCATAATTTTGATTTAGTACAGAAAGCAGTAGATTTATATAACATATAGAGTATACATCTTAGAGTATTATCAACATGGACTGTATAAACTGGAACATACTCAAGAGGGATGTAAAGTACCAAGTAAAATAGATGATATACAAATGAACAATGTAGAGAATACACAAGTGCACGCAGAGATTGATTGACATATCATACATATTTGTTACAGTGCAAGTTAGATTTGACTACAATGCTTAACAGTTTTAAAAAAGTAGGGATTTACAGTTCTGTGAAAGACTGATGGGATGGCATTGCTTAATAATTCATATTAACATTAGGAGAAGACAACAGAGTTAGAGCATCAACAAATGTTATAGAAGACAAGCAGAACCATCACAGTACACGTGGTGGTTCAGTTATAGTGGGTATTTTTATGTAGGAACATTTCCCTTATGGTCTGTATTCCACTGAGTGAGGTGCATGAACAAAGCAAGTTTTCCTTCAAGTGTAGTTTGAGAAGGATTTTAAAGTGGGCGAGACTTTGTCACCATTTTAGGAGAGCTAGAGTGAAGTTCCACATTTCTGAGACAGAGTGGGAGTAGGATGCATCCTTAGCTTTACTGTTTGGTTTAGAAATAGATAACATTTGAGCTCAAAAGAGCTATGAATAATATCCGTTTAATGTAACTGTAGTTCTAATTTTATGTAGGCATACAATAACTGCCTTCTTTCAGATACTACAAAAAGCCCTCACTGACAGACATATTAATTAATACTAAAATTTTGTAAGCAACAGTACTTGCTGAGATTTTTAACAATTTAGGTAGCAGGCTGTCAGCTGAAGTTGAGACAGGTTTCAACATGCAGCAAAATTTATGCACTAAACTTGATTAAATTGTTTGTTGAATGAATGCAAGATAGTCACATCAGGAAGAAATGTAAAAGCCAGCCCTTTGGCTAGCTATCAGGATCTTTTGTGCAATATAATGAAAAAAATTCTCTAAACTAACTAGCATTCTCAGTGTTACTCGGGAGGAATGGCAAAGGAGAGGAGTTTTGGTCACGATTAAATACCTTTTTGTATTATAGAAGAATGTCTCTGGAATGTTAGTGTGTAAACTCTGTTGCAATATGCAATTGTCTATAAATATATAATCTCATTTATGTATTTCCTGAATCCATTGTACACGAGGGATCAGTATACCAAGATGACTATAAAGGTGTACTGAAATCACAATGTAAGAGCTATTCAAAGTTAGCAGTCATGTATGACTGTTAGCAATCTAGGTCAGAGATTTGTAACAAGGAAGATTATCATGAGGAAATGGGTAAACTAAGGTAATAAACCCCCCACCCTATTGCAGTGAATTTAGTTTTGGTTAGTGAGTTGCACAGGATATTTATGAAGACATACAACAGATTTGCTTTACAGGTATACTAAAGGTGATGAAGTGTTAGTAGCTTGTGGTACACCTGTTCACTTTACACATAATCTAACTCCCATTAGCATGATCTCCACTTCTACATAGCCTATCAACACCCAGTCATATAAACTACATAGCCCTACCAACCTAAATTTAAAACTCCCAGCTACTTCCCAACTTGACTCCTCAGTCCTTTACCACAAACCTTCACCCCCTACTCTAAAGTCCCTGATAGCTCCCTAAACCTCCACCCCCTCCAAAAACCTAAATTCAGTTATTGCTTCCTAAACCTAAAACTCCCTTCTGCTCCCTTCCCATTCCTTAACCTTAAAGGAAAACAACGGGATATCAAATCAAATATCTCTACCTGATGTCTCCCTAAAATCCTGTTATGTGATACAGCCTCAAAAAAACATAACCGCAGCTTTAAAAAAAATTCACTATTCTATTTTACTGCTTAGGCTTCATACTTTTCCGTACTGTTTGACTTTCAGTTTTAAAACCAAGATGAAAACTATCTAGTCGTCTCTTAAATAATGATGTCACATCTGCCATAGCTCTTGCTGAAGATCCTGGGAGGTTTCCTCCCCCAAAGTGACGTAAACACTGCCTTATTTGCATGCTGTACAGAATCCCTGTGATCCTCCCACATTGTGATGTCAACACTGCCTTTCCCAGCCCACTGTTAACCTAATAAATGGACTAGGTGCTGTGTGGAACTCCTTTTCTGTGTTAGCAAATCTGGTCGACTCTATTCATGTGAAGCACTTATTCTTCACCAGCGTTTTGCTACTTCATAAGTAAGGTAAGTCTTATTACTTCTTAACAGTGTATCCTAAATGTAATTTGTCCCTGTTTCTATGCCTCCCTAGCCCTGATATTGTGTCCCCCCAAGTTTTTAATTGCACATTAGTGGAGTTAATCTTTTTCTGTTTGTAAGGGTGCCACGTGCTTCCCTTTCGCAGCTGCATTTTTAGCTTAGCCTACTTATTTTCATTTTGATCCAGGGTTTATATTTCCCCAGTTATGTTTAATGCTGGCGTCTTTTGTATTCTTGAGTCGGCCTGTGTTTTCTGCGCTTGCTGACTTTGGGTTTCCTTCTGAAGTAAGTGTATTGCTGCTTGTAGTAATTGTATTACGGTCTAGTGTTTTTAGTTGCTTGCTGGTGTTTTTTAAAAACTATGCTGTATTTGTAGCTATATTTGGTTTTCTTTAGTTGATGCCTTGTGCTTCGCGATTGTGGTTGCTGGTGTGTTTTTTTTTAAAAAACCTTGCTGTATTTGTAGCTGTATTTGGTTTTCTTTAGTTTGTTGATGCCTCGTGCTTCACGATTGCATGCTGCAGATGTTTTGTAATGTTTTCGGCTGTTTGTTTCTGTTGTTGAGCTTCGCGTTTTGGTCTTGTCATGTTTTTTATTTATTTTTTTTAATATTAGTAATCCGTTTTATTGGTTATGCTGCTGGGCTTGCTCCATTTTATTTGTTATGCTACTCTGCTTGCTCCGTTTTAGTGTGTGTGCCATCAAACCTGCTACCTGCTTGAAACTTTGCCACAGCTTAATAATACCTTTTTTTTCCGTTAGCTGGGTAACGAAATTATTTTAATGTGGACGCTGGAGCCATTAGGCATAAAACTTATTTACTGAGTAATTCTGCAGCCTGTAAACATACTTATGAATAGTCAGCAAGAGAGTGGTAGTAGTCCAGGGGTGGTTTCTGCAGCTATACTTGTTTCATGCAACTAGGCTAAGTGCATTTCTGGGTTCCCATGTAAGATTATTATAGCAGGTAAATATACAGTGATGTAGGCAATATAGAGGTTCAACATTTTGTCCATCACTATGTGTCCATAGTTTAGAAGTAGCCTCAGACACTTCACAATGCTCCGTTACAAATAGAGCGCAGGTTCTTGTAAGATTAATGTCACGGTTGCTATCATATTCTTTGAGCCTGCGTGTTGTTTTGTTTTTAAATTAATGAAAAACGTAAGGAAAATAAAAGAGAAATAGAAGATAGATGGGAAAGGAAATGAGGAATTTTGCTGCTTGTACAAGCACAGCAGCTTAGTCATTGTAAAGCTGCTAAGCAGCATGCCTTGAGTGAGAGTTGCTGCCAATTCCTATTGAAATAATGGAATCAGCATGGCATATATTTTTTTTGACTTTGTGATAAAGTTTGGTAGACATAATACTATTTCTTTAGTCTGCAAAGTGATATTCTGCCTGTTAATATAACATTTTGTGAGTGAGTATAGCACATAAGCCACTGAGAAGCAAAGTCTGATAAACTATCTAAGGCTGGTAAGCTTTTCTGATCTCAGTTTTCTGGTAGTGAA
Source organism: Protopterus annectens (assembly GCF_019279795.1). Taxonomy (NCBI): domain Eukaryota; kingdom Metazoa; phylum Chordata; order Ceratodontiformes; family Protopteridae; genus Protopterus; species Protopterus annectens. The sequence goes on from NC_056741.1 coordinate 649,098,726, forward strand.
GTACATGCCTTGCAACCATTTTGTTTTTGTGGCCAGGTATAGCACTATCATGGTAGGGGCTCTGAGTGAGAAGAAATAAAATAGGAGGAGGAACTTGCTAAAAAATACAAGTAACCTATGTAGTGCCCTCAGCTGGAGGCCTTCTAATGTCCATAGGATACAGCAAGGGGCAAGTGTGTGTGTGTGTGTGTGTGTGTGTGTGTGTGTGTGTGTGTGTGTGTGTATATGCAAGCAAGTGGCAAGTGTGTGTGTGTGTATGTGACCTAAAAGCAAGGGGGCAATTGTGTGTGTGACACCGCAAGCAAGGGGGCAATTGTGTGTGTTTGACTGCAAGCAAGGGGGCAATTGTGTGTGTTTGACCGCAAGCAAGGGGGCAATTGTGTGTGTTTGACCGCAAGCAAGGGGGCAATTGTGTGTGTGTGAGACTGAAAGCAAGGGGGCAAGTGTGTGTGTGAGACTGAAAGCAAGGGGGCAAGTGTGTGTGTGAGACTGAAAGCATGGGGGCAAATGTGTGAGACTGCAAGCAAGGGGGCAAATGTGTGAGACTGCAAGCAAGGGGGCAAGTGTGTGTGTGAGACTACAAGCAAGGGGGCAAGTGTGTGTGTGTGAGACTACAAGCAAGGGGGCAAGTGTGTGTGTGTGAGACTACAAGCAAGGGGGCAAGTGTGTGTGTGAGACTACAAGCAAGGGGGCAAGTGTGTGTGTGAGACTGCAAGCAAGGGGGCAAGTGTGTGAGACTGCAAACAAGGGGCAAATGTGTGAGAGACTGCAAGCAAGGGCCAAGTGTGTGTGTGACTGCAAGCAAGGGCCAAGTGTGTGTGTATGTGACTGCAAGCAAGGGCCAAGTGTGTGTGTGTGTGTGTGTGTGTGTGTGTGTGTGTGTGTGTGTGTGTGTGTGTGTGTGTGTGTGTGTGTGTGACTACAAGCAAGGGGGAAATTTTGCCTCTTTCAAGATTTCTTGTGCTGTGAAGTTCATAGATACAACTGATTGAGTAGATTTTAGAGGGAGCTGAGAGATGCAGGGCTGCAACAATTATTAGTGCTGCTTATGTCTGCTTGCTTTGCTAATATCACAACAGGTTGTTTGCTTTTGATGCAGAAGGCTGTGGTTTCTACTCACATAGATGCATTTGTGAAACTGTACTGCGTTGCAAATGGGGTGGATGATGCACTCCTTTCTGGTGAAGAAGATTGTCATCCATTCCCTACTGCAGTATTACCAGCTTATTGTTCTTGTGTAAGATAAATAAATTATTCAAAAAGGGCAACTATGACATTATTTGTTGATGACATGACTTTCTAATTTTTGGCTAGCAGCAACCGCTTCATTAGTTACAGATCGCTTTAATGTGGAATTATTTACAGGATGTTTACTGCTTCAGAAATTGTGCGTATGTACTGATACTGGTGGACTGTTGGAAATTTGACTACAATTGTGATGGAAATATTCAGAATTGGGCAGTATTGTCATTATTGGTGCATGCATTTTATTGCACTGTTTTCAGGAAAAATGTTTGAAACAGTAAATATAAAACACCTACTAAAACTGGACTGCATTGTACAAGGAATATAATTATATACAATCAGGAAGGTGTATTCAACAACATGTGCATTCCTCATGTGCAAAGGGTCTGAGAATTTTAAAATATCACTAACCGAACGTGAAACTTAGACTGCCACTGGCTACATGTGTTATCTTTGAATGTCTGTTTCAGTGCTGTTGCAATGTCCAAATTCTGACTGCAAGCAAGGTCGAAGTGTGTGTGTGTGTCCGCAAGGGGGCAAGTGTGTGTGTGTGTGTGTGTGTGACTGCAAGCAAGGGGGCAATAGTGTGCATGTGTGTGTGACTGCAAGCAAGGGGGCAATAGTGTGCATGCGTGTGTGACTGCAAGCAAGGGGGCAAGAGTGTGTGACTGCAAGCAAGGGGGCAAGAGTGTGTGTGACTGCAAGCAAGGCTTCTTATGTTTGGATTGTTAGTCTCAATTTTTGTGGTTTTCAGTCAAACTCTTTCGGAATAAAGTCAATAAATTTCAGCCTTCATAACCTTCAGAAAAATGCATGCTAAAGCAAGACCTGTTATTCGATCAGCTCTCTCAGTTTATACAAGATCAATTTTTTGTACTGTTTTGATGTCCCCCACATATATTTTGCCTTGTCCAGATTTTCTGCATTAACAGGTTGCTAGGTACATGCAAATAAATTGCTTTTTTAGAATTAGGCATATCCCAACCTCTCAACTGTCCCTGAATTTGGCTCTAAATGTTGCTCTTCCCCTAATAATCCCTCCCCAGAAATTGCTATTTTGGAAGAAAACATGGAGGGTTTACCATTAACTGTAATAATCTATTTGGGATAACTTTCATTTCATAAATGCATATTTTTTTTTATTTTGTCAGATGCTCAAGTTAGCAGTACTAATATTAAAAGGAGCCCCTTCTTTGATAGGTTACCAGCTGTATTGTGTGGCTATTATCTTTTTGAATCAATTTTTTTTTTGGGACAATTGCTGCCAAATCATTAGAGACTGAAGAATGAAATCAATGACAGACATTTAAGTTTCAGATTTCATACCCTTTTGAAAATTCATACTAATGCAAGACCTACTAAATCATAATCTTTCCTAATCTGGTAGGAGCAATAATCCTACTTCTATTTATTTATTTATTTTATTTATTTATTTAGTTATATTTGTTGACCGGGAGTGTCCGACTGGACGTAGGTCTATTTTCAGCGTAGGCCCGGGGAGAAAAGCTCCACAGTAAAATAGACAGTAGTTACATTGGATTATAATGATTAACAATTTAACATAGCACTTACTTACAACATATTTACAGATGAAGAACATAGTACATCAATAGACAAATAGAATCTTTATCTGTGAAGTACATAACAGACAAAATGTTACAATGAGAAGTTCCTGCTGTATAATAAGTACTAGACTTATGAGCATCTGAGCTTGCTATAATCAAGGTAGTTAGTGGAGTGGAAAGAAAGGTAGTGGTTGGATGGGGTGGATGATATTAGACTGGGAGTTGCAAGGGCATAGCCAGCATGTTTTTAGTTGCGCTTTTAGTAAAGTTTTGAAGTGGGTGCATGATGGTACGGAGGTAATCGTGGGTGGGAGTGAGTCCCATAATTTGGCTATGGCACAAGAGAATAGTGCTTCACCAGCAGAGTTATTGGCTTTAGTGATCTGCAAGTGATTTTTGTTGCTGGATCTTATTGGTCTGGTGGTGTGATAGGGTTGGAGTAGATTCTGGAGGGATGGGACATTTAGTGGATGGTTTACTAGTTTGTGGGCGAGTGAGAGTTGATACCACTGAAGCAGGTGAGGGAGTTCAAGCCAGCCCAGTTCAGCAAGTGAGAGACAGTGGTGACTACGGTAGGATGCCCCTGTGGTGAATTTGGCGATTTTTGTTGTAACAGGTCTCTAGCTTGTTTAGACCACATTTCCTTAGGTTGGTATATATTGGAGAGGCATAAAGTAGGGTGGAGATAAGGTGGGAATTTGCTATTGAAATCTTTGCTGCTTTGGTGAGAAATTGCTCTTTTCTGTATAACGCTCCTAGTTTTTTGTGGACTTTTTTTATGGTCATGTATATGTGAATGTCAAATATTAGTTTATTTTCTGTTTCCACTCCTAGCAATTTGGTGTGTTCAGTTGGGTATATAGTGGTGTTGTCTTTTGCTGTGATGTTAAAGTGAGAGTTGTTTTGAGTATGTTTGGTGGGTTGGAAGATGAGTAGTTTAGTTTTGTTTGGGTTGAGTATTAATTGGGCATCGGATAACCATGTTTCAACAGAGGAAAAGGATTTCTGTGTGACTTTTTGCAGTTTCGGTAGGGACTGGGCTAAGCAGATGATGGTTGAGTCATCTGCATATTGTATGAGTGTGCCATGTTTGGTGGCAGAGGCTAGATTATTGGTGTAAACAGAGAAGAGTAGGGGTCCAAGGATGGATCCTTGGGGAACCCCTATGGAGACAGGTAGTTGGGGAGATGTCATTCTGCCATACAACGGATTGTTGGCGGTCAGACAGGTAAATCTGAAACCAGTTGGTAACTGATTGTGAGAAGGATAGGTTATTGAGGACAGAGATAAGCTGTTTGTGTGGGACCATGTCAATTGGTTTAGATAGGTCTAGGAAAGTAGCAGAGGAGAGATAGCCATTGTTTTTATGCTGAAGGATAGTGTTAGTAATGGAGAGTAAGGCAGTGGTGGTGCTATGGTTTGGTCAGAAACCATGCTGAGTACTGGAAAGGAGGTTGTTAGTAAGGAGGTAGTCTGAGACCTGAGAGTGTATGCGTCCCTCTAGTATTTTGGAGAGTGGAGAGAGAATAGCTACGGGGCGGTAATTGGTTGAGGCGGATGTCTCCACTTAGGGCTAGTTTTGATATGCATGAGATTATTAGTTTTCTCAGTTTTTGAATGTGTTTGTTTATAAGGGAAACTTTATGATTGTGCTCTGTGGGTACTAGGTATGGTGGGAGGGTTACTATGTTAAGTTGTAGGGCTGCTTTATGTTTGAGTAATATAGTTGGTAGAATATGTGGGGGGTGCATAGGGATGGTTCTTGAGCTGGTGGGAGGGGAGTTGAGTGTGGGTGAGACATGAGTAGTGGTGTGAGTAGTAGTTCAGTGGTAGTGGTTGAGTGGGGGAATGATGGAGCTTTAGTAGGATGTAAGATATGCAAGGAGAGTGCATGCAGTGAGCATAGGTAAGATATGCTGGTACATGTTAGTTGAGGAGGTGTGATAGTAGTGGGAAGATGGAGGAGATAGTGTTGGGTTAGCACTGTGGTTGGCTATTGGAAAGATGGGAGGGGTTTTGAGTCCAATAAAGGTGGGACCACCTGGGGCGGGAGGGAATAGGGGGGCAGGGTGGGGAGCAAAGTGGGTAGAGACCCTGTTAGTTGCTCGTATGAGGGGGCTGGAAACAATCACAATTGACCAAGGACTGCTCTGAAACTAAGTCATTTCTTGATTTCTCAGGTGGAAAAACAGGATAACCTTGTAGCAGTAGGCTACTGTGGTCATAGTTTAAATTTACAAACACACAGTATTGATGAGTTATGGCGGAAACTATTTGCTAACAGAAGGGAATAAGAGAAAGTGGAATGTGTGTGTGTGTGTGTGTGTGTGTGTGTGTGTGTGTGTGTGTGTGTGTGTGTGTGTGTGTGTGTGTGTGTGTGTGTGTGTGTGTGTGTGTGGGGGGGCTGCTTACAAGCCAAAGCAGAGTGCTCTCAGGGAAAATGAATATTGGCTCAAACAGGTAGACACATACTCAAAGTTAACTGTAGCTGTTTGCAGACAGTTCAGACCCAGACTGCGCTTTTCCGTTTGTGCCTTTGTCCCACTTCTATGTATGGCTTTGTCCTAATTTCTTGCGCTGAGGTTCATAGGTATTTCAGGATCAATTTATCTTTGCTTTCTGAACCAGATTTCTCTGCTTGGTTAGTACACTGCTATAAAATGTAAAAATAAAATCTAAATCATTGTAGAAGTAAAGCAGTGTGTGTGTCTGCGTGCGTGTGTCTGCGTGTGTGTATGCACTACCATAATTTTTTTTAAATATTGACTCAAAAAAAGCATGCGGGTGCTGTCATGCAAGTCTAAAATATTTCAAGTTTATAGTGCATCATTTGTTAGCTATTTAAACAGGAAGGGAAAATAAGTGGCAGATTGCTTTGCAAAGCAGGGATTATTGCCAGTGCTATGTAGCTTGGTTTTAAATTTGACAGGAGTAGTGCAACAAAAAAAGTCTCCCACTGTAAGGAGGAAAAGGCTGACAAGCAAACAGTACATTACTCTGGTCACCTGCTGTGACAAGCTGTCAATCACATGCAGATAATGGGTCAAATTACCCTTGGCTCTTTGACAGCTAGGGAAGGTAGGTGTGAAGTGGGAGGGGAGATTCCTTGAAGAGCTAGATTTCAGCCTTCACAAAAGAAAGCAATTTAGCATTTCTAAGATGAAAGATCTAAAAAATGCACCTTTCAGTTCTGTTCTGTAGCATTTGCACTGCTTGTGTTTTAAGTGGTCATTGAAAAAGGATAACATTTTAACCAAAAGTAGGGGATTTTAAGACTGCAGTGAACTGTTAAGTCAATGAAGTGACAGCAGCTTAAGGCAAAACGTGGCAGATCTGATGCAATTTTTTCGAGACAAATAATGCATTCTGGGATACTTAGAGGCAGAGTAAACAGTCTGAATTTTTTCAATATGCCAGACCCCATGTGGTCAGAGTCAGAAATTGCATCTAAAAATATCTAAAAAGCTCAAAATAGTCTCAGAGTGCTATTAAAATGTAGGAAACATCAAACCATGATGAAATTAATATGTTTTTTGAGTCTGAGAGCGCGGTTGTCCTTTAACAGCCCTTTCCTCCTCCCTACCCTTAAGACCCCCACCTGCTCTCTCACTACAGCTGCTTACAAAAACTCATGTTCAGGTTCAAGCATGCCTAGCCAACTTACAAGGTCCTCAAGTTCCTGGCTTCAAGGCAGTGTGTGCTTTTTTCACTCTTGGGACTTAGTGCCTGTAGCCAACCTTTGTTTTACTTGCACTCTTTCAGTTGTCTTCTGGATTTATAATGATCTGCCCTCTAATTTTATGTTAATAGTTAGCAGGATAAAGAGATGGAAAAAAACATAATGTACCTTGCACTGTTTAATAACAAACTTAAACTTTATGGAAGTGTTATTTTTGCATCATTCACCCAACACCATCCCCACCCAGCAACTTTTTGTAGGTTAATGCAAATGCATGTGATTTTTGGTTTCTGCAAAAAACAGCCTCATGCAGGGGAAGGGGCATATTTAAAGTAAACAATTCTTCCACTTGCTGTGCAGATAAATGAGCTAAAGAAGAAGAAACTGCAATTTCTGTTCTGCACTTTTTGCCAAAGAGAATCCAGCAGCAAATACCAACAGCTATGCGGTATCAAAATATGCTATCTCACCGTTGAAACCAACAGCATGAGAAAACAGAGCTCTGAAGAAATACTTCCAGCACTAAACTAGTGTTTCCTCATATTTATTGATATTTACTTTTCAAAAGTTTTATAAATAGGCCATATATATATTTTACATATTTTATGCATGTGACTTCTGTCTTATCCTTATTAATACATACGTACGTATTCTTAGGTGAAGCTGTCTCTTCTCCAGCCAAGCAGAGGACATGTGGTTGCACTATTCATTTTTATGAAACAATAATTTCCCTGCTGCTAAGAGCAAATAAATAAATAAATAAAATTCCACTCTCACAGAGATTGTGCCTCATTTGTCATCTACAAATGTGTGGAAACCATTGCTAGTGAAGAACATCGGACCACTGCCAGCTCTATAAATGCATAGTATAGTAATTTTGTAGATTGCTTTATCACTGTTGTTTTAACTGGCTCTACTTTAGGACCTCAAAAGTTTAATAGCTTGAATGCATATGGATTGAACCATATGCATAGAACTATTAAACAATCGAGGTCCAAAAAAAAATGTAAACTTGTGTAGCAGGGGGGCAAGCCCCCCTGCATCCCCCACTTAAATATACCAACTCCGAGATCGCATTACATTGAAGTAAATGGAAATCTCCACCTACAGAGATTTCCATTTACATTTTTGATGTTTTGCGCTTTCGGTGTACTCGTGTCAAGAATATCATATTCGATATTCTCGGACTTCGAGCACATAAAGTAGACCCGTTTTACTTTAAATAGGTATTTCACTACTTATTTATTTTCATGTCAAAACACATTGGGTGGTTCAAAGCAGACACCTTGAAGTAATAAAACTGTGATATTACCTCCTGTTAGCACAATATGTGAGTATTTGCGTAAAACTTCTGTTGCCATTCTATTTAGAGAATTAGCCTGTGTTCCTAAAAAATGGGCTAAGATACCTACATTCTGCTTACTCCAAACTGCATTAACACTACAGTTAAACACAGTGATTCAGTCCACAGTGCCATCACTCTCTCACCTTTCACCTGCCATATTACCACAATTCTGAAATTTCTGTCTTCACCTGCTCTTCTACAGAAAAAGGGTTGCAGTCCATAATACAGTCAGCCCTCTGCTTGCTGCAAACATGAAAATATGGGACTGCCTTCATATACTGACACCACATATACACATCTACCTCTGAGCTTAAAGATCACTTCAGTTCTCAGTGGTGGCAACTCCTTTTCATTCACAATACAAGCAACAGATCACAATGCATGAAACATGATGGAGTTTTAGTACTCAGGAGGTTTGCTGACTTGGGACATGACCCCACCATCTCTCTAAAGCATCTTAGAAAAAATGCTTCTCATACAATGTTCAAGCACGTGGCTATGTAAGGGTGCATGTGAAAGTAGAATCTCAAAAGGCATGCAGAGGTATGTGGACATGCATACTAGCCAAGGTTCTGTAAGAGCCCTTAAATAACTTCTAGAAAGAAAAGCCAATCATTACAGAAAAAAGAAATTTGTGTATAGCAGTCTGCGCCTAGAGTAGGGCTATCAATCTGTGAGCCAGCACACAGGAAAAGCCTTTAGGGGGCTCTTCGAAAGATTGATTTTTGACATCATTTTTAAATAAAGTACAAATCACTGGAGGGAGCCTTCTAGCTCAGGGCTCTATTAGCAATTTCTTCTACTGAAGCTGGAGACAGCAAGGGGCCTCCAGGAAAAAGAAAAATGACCTACCAACATGTGTTATTTAATGTCATTTTTTGCTCATTTTGAAAGACTAATAAATTTAAAATAGACTGGGCTTTACTTTCTTCAATAATAATACTATATAATAGGTTGTGTAGAAAAAGAGAGAGAGAGAGGATGTGTAGGGTGTGCATATGTCCACACAGATGTGTGTGTGTGTGTGTGTGTGTGTGTGTGTGTGTGTGTGTGTGTGTGTGTGTGTGTGTGTGTGTGATTGTATGTATTGGGTGGTCATTATCTAGGTGGAAAAAGAACAGAGAAAGGAATTAGAGAATGGAATGATGTTATCTATGTTGTTGTTTGTCTTTCAGCTTTTCCCGGGTTAGGGGTCGCCACAGCAGAACTCCAGTCCGCTAAAGATTGGCAGTAGATTTGTACATGCATGTGACTAAATTAAAATTGTTTAGAAGAAATTTTAAAAACTTGATCAACTGAAACTGAGTCAGGTTTTCTAAACACCTCACTGCATTAGCATTACAAATCAAAAGTAGTCAAGAGATCTACCTTGTTCCGACATCATTGGACTATTTCATAATTACATTTTCTCTTCGAGATTTTTTTTCATCTCATTAACTACATGACTAAGAAAACTGCTGGACTAACAGAATTGCAGAATGGAGATTTGCATTATGAGTACATATAGTGCTATACGTTCCAGACAACAACATAACAATGCACCCAAGACAGATAAAACACAGGCAATCCCAATTTTGCATGCTGCAGACAGCTACAGCATGGCAGTCTCAGAACAGTATGCACCTAACAGATACAGCACAAACAGCTTCACTATGGTATGCAGACAGGCAGAGCAGCAGGTGCTATCTCAATAAAATATAGACCACACAGCATGGGTTATCACAGTACAGAAAGGACTGCATGAACAACACTGATAACAATATGACCTTATGTACTATGCACTATACAGAAAATGTCACAAGCAATTCAATGTTCAGTGTTTAATATTAGTAAAACAAACTCAAAGTTTCCTTAATGACTTCATTAGAGTGTACCTGCTGCTAGTGGATATGTGAAACCCTTACTTCTAAAATACTTATCTAATTCTCTTTCCAAACTTTTGACCGCTTTTATTTGTAATGGTAGGCTAGTCTATAATGAACCAGCTTTGCTACGGAAAGAGCTAATTGCCAGACCAGTTTAAAAAGATGGATAATTGACAAAGACCAGAATTCCTTGCTCCAGCATGATTTGAACTGAACTCAATCCCTAATGTAACTACAAGTAATACATTTCTTAGGCACTTATGGAGTAAAATCAAATCACCCCTTCTTAGCATATAACTCATGGAGTACAGAGACAACTCTAGAGACTATAGCTTCATATGCCACGTGTTTAACCCTGCTGATCTGCCTTGTAAAATGTTTTTGAAATCAGTTCTAGTCTCACCAACGAGGATCTATTACACATGAGGCTGTGCACAGTATTCAACACAGGATCGAACTATCACCTTACAGAGTGGGGGAGGGACTCTTTTGCCCCTGCTTGATATTCTATAGAAAATGTCCTTTAAGCTAGAGCAACATCGTCATAACTGAACATGTTGTCTAGAATAACTTCTATACCTCTTATCTTACAATCTTTACTGAAAATTGTATTATTTAAAACATATCAATAACACAACTTGTAATTTTCAGAGTGAATAACCTTTATTTTGCTTACACTGAAATCCAGAAAATCACTCCTGAAACACAGGAATAAATTGTCCAAGGATTTATTTACAATTGACCAGAATTTTGAATTGTCAGCAAACTTGCTGACCTGCACTCCCTTTTCTACAGGGAAGAAGGAAATGAAACAGATGAACAGAACAAGACCCAAAACTGACCCTTGTGGGACACCCACAGTCATGGATTTATCCTTTGAAACGTCAGTATCGACTCTAACCCTGAAAGATGTAGCTGTCAACCAGTTGCTTATCCACTTTGTTATGTAAATATCTATGCTGTATAATTTAATTATCGCATAATGGGGAGCATAGTCAAAAGCCTTTGATAAATCCAAATATATAGCATCCACTGGCAGTCCCATGTCAACTACTTCACCCACCTTTCGGTAAAAGCTGATAAAATTAGTCATACTGGGTCAGCCATCTGTAAATCCATGCAGGTAAATATCCAGACCTAAACTTATTTGCTCTTTATCTTATACAATACTCATTAAAAGCATTTCCAATAATGGTAGTCAAACTGATTGGTTTGGAGTTGTCAACAGAGTTGTTAGTACCACTTTCATGTAAGGAAATAACAAAAACAGTCCCCCACGTAAAAAAAAGTTACTGAATACAGGAAACTACAGGTTTGTAAATGTTTAAAAGAAACAAGCCATTCAAATTATCTGAGCCAGCAGCTGATACAAGATATATTGATTTTAGTAACGCTTCAGCCACGGTGAGTGATATACTGGGTCATACACCAGTACACTCCCTGACAGTGATTATGTTTGGCAAAGAGCAAGTGGAAAGAACTGAAAGTATTTCTAAAAAGACAGATGTTAATTGTTACAAATTGGTTACTATGTTATCATGTTTAACAACACTTAATACAGCTATCCTTGGATTTTTTGGATTTCTTCTAACTCCTCAGATGCTTAAGGAATACATTTTTGTTAAATGATGTGTAGTTAGTAAGATTAAATCCAAGTATTTCCTTGATGTCCCTCACCAATCACCAGAATTTTGCTCTTAGGTCCTGAAACCTGTTATTATGCATACTGGGTGACTTCTTAAATGTCAGCACACTATCTTCTTCCTCCTACTAAGCCATTCTAACTGTGGTATGCACCATGTACTTCTCTTATGATGTCTCCTAACTGCTACCCTAAGTACACAGTTATCAATCATTACATTTAACTGTTTACACAGTATGGCACATACCAGACAATCACAGCATGAGGAAAAACATTGCAATACATATCAGAGAGCTACCAGACAGGTAAGCACAGTACAGTATATATGAGAACGCTAAAGCCCAAGCAGTTACAGCAGAGTAAGCACCAGACATCCAGAACACAGCTAGTTGTAGTAATGTATGTATCACACAAACACAGCTAAACTCTGTACAGTTAAACATTAGCCAGGTGCCACAGGCAACTTCTGTGCAATATGCACCAGACAGGTGCATAGCTAGTTGCAATACAGTATACACCAGACTGTTAAAGCATGGGTTACCCCAGTCCAATATGCATCAGAAAGACATGGTACAGAGATGATCGTAATATGGCATTGAGTGACAGGAAAAACAAGCCCTAGTGGTCTCATAGAAAGACATATTACAGGTGATTCCAGTATGATATGCAACAGACAGGCTCAACACAGGTGATCTCAGTACACTATGCTGCAGAAAGATGCAGTCCAGGTGATCTCAGTACAGAATACACCAAACAGGCAGCATTGCATAGGTACAGCATCACCAGCTATAATTCAGTATGCACTAGACAGGTACAGCACAGCCAGCTGCAGAACAGTATGCATTAGACAGACATGGCACAGGCAGTGTTAGTATGGTGTGACCAGACAGGCAAAACACAATCACAATATAGTATGCACTATGAAGGTGCAGCACAGACAAATGCATTATGGTATGTACCAGACAGTTATAGTAGAAGCAGTTATGGTACAGTATGCAACAGAAAACACAGCAAAAGCAATCTCAGTGCAGCACCAGTGCAGTACAAGCAGTTAGAATGCAGTATGCTTAAGCAATATACAATGCAGACATTTAAAGGACAGTAGGTAGACTGACACATCATAATCAGTCTCACTGCAGTCTATACTAGACAACTACAGTGGGCACATTCATCAGACACATATCTTGTACAGCATGCATCAGACAGGTACAGTGCAGACAATTCAAGTATAATATGTACTACACAGGTACTGCACAGGCAACTGCATCCAATTCACAGGTATAGCTCAACCAATAATATCTACCAAACAGGCACAGCACAAACAGTCTCAGAACATTACACTCCAGACATGCACAGCACAGGCAAATACAGTACAGTATGCAACAGAGAGGTGGCAGATGCATCAGACAGACATAACAGAGACAATCAGAGTACAGAATGAAAACAAGCAGAGTGTGGCTAAACTGCAATCAGAGCAGGAGAAGATGCAACACTGACAATTTCAAAAACACAACATGGTTAACGCAGGGTAAATTAAGTTGCATTAGTGTCATTAATAAAAATGTGGTTAGAAACAATGTTGTTTATTATAACATGCAGCTCATATACTATGATGACATCTCTACATTTACATGTAATATCACTAACCACCATTAAGCTGGATCTGCTACTTATGCTTTATTGCTTTACTTCATTTGATACTTGTAGGGAGTCCTTGGTCTAAATGGTTTTCCAAATGGAAGTTCAAAAGTAAAAAATTGTGGTCATCTACATGCTGTATGACAGAAAAAATAACTCTTAAAATCCTACAGTACATATTAATCCACCCACCTTAAAGATTCTAACAAAGAACTGAAAGCAGCCATTAGGTGGACCAAAGCTGAAAATAAACTAAAACTGGCAACTAAGGTCAAGTACAGCAATAAACCCTAGTTTAGCCACATTAAGGATCTAAAACAATTCCCGGCAATGCTCTGAATTAGTCCAAAATGGTATCAGCTACTCTGACCCAAAGGACATTGCAGATACAAGCTCAGAGCAAATTTCTCCTCGGAGTCAGCTTTTGAACCTCGTCAAACTCCTGATTCCTTAACATCACCCAAGATCACAAAGGCATGTCCTCCTAAACATACTTTCAGAAGTAAAAACAACAAATGGATGAGATCAGACAACATACCTGGTTCAATAATAAACAGTGCCAAATACTCCCTTGCAGAACCTTCCTTTATTTGTTCAACTTAAGGTTAGCTACTGGATATGTACCTACAACATGGAAGATAGCAGCTGTAATCTCCCTCTTTTAGGAAGGCTCTACCACTGACCCAGTGAACTACAGACTAATTAGTCTGACTAGCATAATATACAGACTATGGAGGACATTATACAGTGGATATAAAAAGTGTACACACCCCTGTTAAAATGCAAGGTTTTTGTGATATAAAAAATGAGACCACAGTAAAAAATTTCAAAACTTTTCCCACCTTTAATGTGACCTTTAACCTATACAATTCAACTGAAAAAAAATCTGTTAGGGGAAAAAATATAAAAAATAAAAAAATGTTTAATAAGCTGGTTGCATAAGTGTGCACACCTTTAAACTAATACTTTGTTGAAGCACCTTTTGATTTAATTACAACATTCAGTCTTCTTGGGTAGGACTCTATCAGCATATCATATCTTGACTTAACAATATTTACCCACTATTCCTTGCAAAAGCACTCCAAATCTGTCAGATTGCAAGTGCATCTCTTGTGCATAGCCCTCTTCAGGTCATCCCACAGATTTTCTATTGGATTTAGGTCTGGGCTCTGGCTAGGCCATTCCAAAACTTTAATTTTCTTCTGGTGAAGCCATTCTTTTGTTGATTTGAATGTATGCTTGGGGTCATTGTCATGTTGAAAGGTGACATTTCTCTTCATCTTCAGCTTTCTAGCAGATGCCTGAAGGTTTTGGGCCAAACGTGACTGGTATTTGGAACTGGTCATAATTCCCTCCACCTTGAATAAAGCCCCAGTTCCAGCTAAAGAAAAACAACCCCAAAGCATGATACTGCCACCACCATGCTTCACCATGTGGATGGTGTTCTTTTGGTGAAGGAAATGTTGTTTCTGCGCCAAACGTACCTTTTGGAATTGTGACTGGAAAGTTCAGCCTTAGTCTCATCAGACCATAACACATTTTCCCACATGCTTTTGGGAGAATTGATGTATTGTTTTGCAAAATTTAGCTGGGCCTGGATGTGCTTCAACAAAGTAGTAGTTTAAGGCTGTGCACACTTATGCAACCAGCTTATTGTACATTTTTTATTTTTTATATATACAAGTTCAATAACTGTTGCATAAAACATCTTTTATAATTTGACCATCAGTAGTTTAGTTTTCTAAACGGATGATCATATCTGCTCAACCTGTACTAAGGGGAAGGTGGTGAAACAGCATTAGAATTATTTTTGGATTTTATAAATCAGAGTAGTGGTTATCTCAAATTTACTTATTCTAAGAATTATACTGGTGTCCCTTATCTTGACACTTTTGTTTCCAAATGTGAGAATGCATTTAAATCTAGAATATATCAGAAAAATACATTTTCAAATAGTTATCTAGAATATTCTAGTAATCATCCTAAAAAACAATTTCTTAATATATATAAAGGGCAACTTATTCGTGCAATAAGGATGACATCAGACTATCAGGAGATGTTAGAAGAGGTATCTTACATTACGTCCCTATTTAAGGAAAGAGGTTATGATAGTGGTTTGATGTCTAAAGTTAGCAATTTCTTCATTAGTGAATGGGGTGGTAAGTACAAACTCCTATTAGGTTTTAACCACAAATATAATACAATGACATATAATAATAATATTACTCATAATTATAGTGACAGAATGACAAAAGATGACACTACTTTTAAGAGAGTATGTATTTTGGAATATGGTGCATTTTTAGGTAAAATTATGAACATATTCAAAAATAATTGGAATATTATTCTTGCAGATCAAGACATTGCCTCAGTGTTGGGTAGTGGCCACCAGTTTGTTAATAAAGTGGTAAAGAATATTAAGAGCTATTTAGAAAGAGGGTATCGGTGTAGGGTTGACAATAAAAAGCACACTACTAGATGTGGTACGTGTAGACAGTGTAGTTCTATATATGAGGTTGAAAAGATTATATTAAAGAATGTCACTCAAACAGAAATTAGATTTAAGCATGGAAATTGTCAAACCAAAATGGTTATATATATTGCTAAATGCATGGCTTGTTCGGGATATTATATAGGCAAAACAGAAAGAAAATTTAATAAACGTATTTATTCACATCTTTACAGTATTAAAACCAAGGACGTTAACAATGCCTTATATAGGCATATAAATAAATGTGGTGAAGGGCATTTTTTTAAATTTGCAATATTGGATAATGTTGTTATAGATTCCGGGGGGGGCAATCTTAAGGGACTATTATCTTATAAAGAATTATTATGGCAAATATTTACTGATGCCTCTACCCCACCCGGACTTAATGATTTTATAGCTATTAAACCTTTGTTAGCTTTGAACTGATTTTTAAAAGGTTCATTAAAATTTTTTTAAAGCTTTATGTGATTTTGCACAAGTTTTATTAAGTAATTTTAGGATATCACAGACTGTCATAGATTCAGTACAGCTGTATATTATAGGTTTAGTAGTTTTTATTGTATCACTTTAAGTGACTGCTGTTGTTGTATGTTTTTGGCGCCAAATAAGTTATTTAAATGTATGTCAGTTAGAGTTTCGTAGTTCTGATGAAGCTTACTGTGATCTAAGTGAAAGCATTTAACTTGGAAGTTAACCTGGATGTTAATAAAACAGATTTTTATTGCTTTTTGGTTGCCTGGCATTCTGCAAAGATTTTCAGGATTTCTGCTATTGCTGGTTGGAGAACAGATTCCCAAGACACTGAAGGAACTGGCGTTCATTGATATCTGCTCAACCTGGTGAAATTCAACAAGAAAGTTAGAGGTTGTGGATGGAAGTCACCCAGTCTACACAGACTACTTGGATCCAGGTATTAAAGCCCATACATGGTAAAATGGATTGGGAACTGGCTAAAAGGTAGCACCTATGTAGTTAAAGTAGCGGCATCACCTCGAGTAGCAAAAAAGTAACTAATACACTATCTCAAGAGATCAGTCCTGGCACCATTCCAGTTTGGGACATATTTCTCTGACCTACAAACAGCTAACCCTAACCTATGGATAATGAAATTTGATGATGACTTCAAGTCAGATGTAATGGTTAAATCACTCCTTGATATACCGTCCCTGCAACAAGAATTAAACCTTAATAACAAAAGGGCTAAAATTAAAATGCAAAAATGTCATGCATCATTACTTTTACTAAAAGACTTTTGCTCAAGACTATAACATTGCCAGTGCCCAACTCCAAGCTGATACAATAATCAGAGACCTATCTTTGCACCTGGTCGACAGCTCCCTATCTTTCGGCCACCACATATTATCAACATATTATCAACATATTATCAATAGTCAGGAATTCCTCTGTTTAGCACAATATCTGAAAGGCGAGGTGGTGGTGCTGCGGTAGCGTTGTCGCCTCACAGTAAAACGCTGTCCGGTTCAATTCTTAGCTAGAGCGTCTTCTGCGTGGAGACATGCGTGAATGGGCGTACCTTCGTTAAAGGTTGTGCGTTAGGCCTGGCAAGCCGGTAGGTAAAAATCAATTGCCAATCATTAGCAGACCGGAGTTCCGCTGTGGCGACCCCTAACTGGGAAAAGCCGAAAGACAGCACAATATTTGAAAGGCATCTTATCCAGTTTGAAATATGCAATTATCCCTCTAGAGGCTGCTTGAATTAAACAAATTATTGAGTTCAATGATATGTTTGATATGTATCTGCCCAGAAGCATAGCTTAGTTGAAATGTCCAAATGGTTCCTGACTGAAACATTTACTGGAGTAAAGACCTAAGATAGAAAGAGAGAATTAAAGCCCTGTCTCAATACCCTGTGTCCTATAGATGTTGCACAGTTGATCTGTGTCTTGCATTCCACTTCCTTAAGGACCCTACCCTCCTGCAATTCTTGCATCTCTGTAAGGCAAACAGCTCTATGAACACTACTTATAAAGACTTCACTGCCTCCAACATATAAAACAAAGCTCAGTGAGGGGATAGGTTAATTACCCAATGTTTATTTCTTCTTTGGAGTAAATTCTCCTTATATTTTAAACATAGTGACATCCTAGCATCTTTTGAAAAAAAAAGTTTTTATGATTGGATGGACACCTGCATATTTATGCTAGGTCTGGTCTGTTTCAAATCCAAACAAAAGAAAAATGATAATGGAACCTCCAAATGCTCAGGAAAAACTCTTTATTCACAATAAAAAGTTGTTTAGCACTTTTATTCCAAATTAAGGAACTTCATCAGAACATTTTGTTAATTCAAAACACCTCTTTTATATAAAACATTAACCAATCAACTTCTTGTAACTGTCACATATAAAATAAGGAACAAAGACAAAAATTAACCCTTCTGTATCTCAAAAGTTAAAAACCCAAGTAAAATCATACTTTACAACTTTTTAATTTTAAAAGTGGT
This sequence comes from Protopterus annectens, assembly GCF_019279795.1. Lineage (NCBI taxonomy): Eukaryota > Metazoa > Chordata > Ceratodontiformes > Protopteridae > Protopterus > Protopterus annectens. The sequence goes on from NC_056741.1 coordinate 649,116,659, forward strand.
GTAACCGAACACCCATCATTTAAGCCTGGTGGTGATAATGCATCCAACCTAATCTGCCACCTTAATTCTTTACCATTCAAGTGTGCATCAGTTATTTTACAACAAATATCCTTTTTTTTACTTGCTGAATAATGCAAAAGCTAAAACTGTGCATAGGATTTAACTCCTGGTGTCTTTACAAAGCATTTGTGCTCTTTTTGTTTTTTATGTCTGCAATATGTTTGTATATGTGTTCTTTAAATTTGTGAGATGTTTTTCCAACATAGAATGAAGGACATTGCTGACATTGGGCTAACTAGACTACATTCAATGATAAACAGTAGTAGTGCCCCTTAACCTTATATTCTTTGCCCCTAACTGTAAAATTCTCAGACTCCATCACATATTTGCATTGGGTACAATGACCACATTTAAAAGTACCATTTCTCAGTGTGGATCTCCAATTCTTATTATTTTCCAGCAATTGCTTAAAGGACCTCTCCTTTTTATATACTATGTTGGAGCTATTACCAAATTTTTCCATCAGAGTTGAATCCTTCACTAATGAAGACCAATTATTATGAATCACTCTGGCTATCGTTGCACTGTCTAAAGTATAAGTGGTGATAAAGGATTGCTTGTAACTATTCCTTGTTTCTTCACAATTTATGTTGGACCCCCATCCCCCCCAGTCAAAATGGGTTTGTAAGTCCCCAGCCTCCTTTTGGTGTGTACCTCATTTTGTAGGTTCAAAAAAAACCTTCAGGGTATCCCATGTTATGGAACATTGTCATTAAAAACTCACTTTCTTTATAAAACACATCCACATCCAAGATCATGCAAGCTAGTCGCACTAACTGACATTTCACTACCAACTTTTTTGAAATTGGGGGTGCCAATTCTGGTAGTGCAAATAACTATTTGAAAAAGTGGGCTTACGTTATATCATGGAATTATAACACTGTGCTACAACACTTTTACTGACCAATACATCCAAAAAAGCCATTTCACTTCTGTCATACTTATATGTGAAATTTAAAAATTCAACTGTCCCACTGATGTATGCCAAAAAATCCACCAGTTTCTCTTCAGTATCCTCTCACAAAATAAAAATATCATCCAAAAAACGGAGATATAAGGACCAACTGTTTTTATATTGGCTATTCAAAACATAAATGCCTTCCCATTCTGCCATAACATGGTTTGCAAACATGGGGGCACATGATTCCCCCATGGCTACCCCTGAGGTTTGCCTGAAAAATTGACCCTCAAAATACAGGAAATTATTTCTCAACACAATTTCCATGACGGTACTGATGGTACAAACCCTGTTAGGTGTAAATTGGCCTGACTTAACTGGTTTTCAAACCACGCGAGACCCTGTGTGTGGGTGATAGCTGTGAATAAATTCACTACATCAATTGTTATCGAAATACTGTTTGATGTAAACTCAACTTCACTCAACAGTTGTAAAAACTGCCATGAATCTCTACAAATCTGTTTAATAGTTCATAAGCTTTTTTTGCATATAATATCTAAAAACTTTGCAATGTAGTTGGTTTTGGACCTTTTAGCATCAACTACTGGCCTAAAAGGGGGGTGCTCCACATTTTTGTGCAATTTAGGTCTACCGAATATGTGTGCCACTACTGGTCTATCATTTATCATAAAATCATATTCATCTTTAGTAAGTGAAGCTTCTAAATACAAATCAAATAACATAACATCAGTTTTAGTATATGCTATGTGTATTTCATTTAAAGATGAAATTTCATACTCATCACCCAGTAATAGTTGGTTCATGGCATTCACATAGTCTATTTGATCCATAATTGCTAAAACACCACCTTTATCAGACTTCATGACCCTAATGCTAGAATCATGAATTAATTCCTTGAGCATGGCATTTTCATTTTTTGTTAAATTAAATGCCTGTGATTTACATTTCTATGTACAGACCTGCCTTATACGTAATTCACATACTTTTTAAAAATTTGCCAAATACTGTGTTAAAGGTTGGTTAAACACACTGGGTCTATGTATACTACTTAAAACATTTGTTTCCCCTTGGTTAAACCACACCCGTATGTTCAACTTTTTAACTAACAGTTTCAGGTCAACAATTGCGGTCGTAATATCCACCCGTTTTAAGGGCACAAAGGTAAAACCTTTACATAACAAGTCAGCATGAGCAGAAGACATTATTTTAGAAGAATAATTGTAAAGTTTAAAGTCATTTACCGTGTTAGAAACAATGTCCAAACTTGACAAATCAGTGATGCAGTCTTGGTTCACAGTCTCATCATCAATATTTATTTCCGCTTGTAAAAACGTTTGGGTTTCACCCCTTGTCGTACAAAATCCTGATTCTGTTTCAGGGAAAATTGCCCAACTTTACTCTGGTAGTCCTGCATTCATTCGGACCTACTCATACCGCACTGGTCTAAAGTGGCTAAACTTGATGAATTGGAAGTATTTGTAACTTCTGATGATGTCATCAAGGCGGAAGAATCAGGATTGGATGGCAAAGTTATGTTACCATGGAGACCTGGAGGGTTAGGGTAAGTCCTCCAATTACAAAAATCATTCAAGTCCCTTTATAATTAATCTGTCTTTCGTTACAAGACTGTACTACATACTGCACCCACTTTATTGGAAATATTTATATAGTTCGTTTCATAATTGCCAAATAACAAATCACTCTTAACAGAGCTGTTAAGAGAATCTAATTCAGTAGAAAGACTTTCAGATTCAATGTTGTTGTATTTTGCAATTAAATGTAAAATTTCTAACCCTGTTCTATTAAACAGATCATGCAACTCAGCCAAAAAAATCATTTTTTTCAGCCACTCCAGTTGGAAAAAGCCACATTTTCAATCCCTTAGGAATAATTTTAGCATCAACACTTTTATTTAAGTAAACTTTTCCAGTTGCAAGTTGTTAAATCTCTGAAACTTGTTTTCAGAACACTTTAACTGCTTGGACAGGGTATAAACAGGCTTAGTCTTAAGGAAAGCAGGTTCGTTGTCCAAATTAATGGAAAATTTATTACTCTTCCATTCAAAAAAATGAGAGACCAACAGATGCCACTGTACTTGTATTGTTGCCTGCCACATCATATCAATCTGCTTCTCTATTAATGTTGCACTGGCTGTTAGAATGCCCACAACAGTGGTGTTGACTGGTTTATTTGCTTTATAAACTGGGTTAATTCTCTCATAGCTGCTGAATTATCCATGAAAATCGAGTGGAGCCATACAACACTCTAAAAATGACAAAAGGCAGTTACTGTAGACAAACTCCAAATCCAAACAAAAGAAAAACGACAATGGAACCTCCAAATGCTCAGGACAAACTCTTTATTCACAATAAAAAGTTGTTTAGTGCTTTCATTCCAAATTAAGGAACTTCATCAGAATATTTTTGTTAATTGAAAATACCTCTTTTATATAAAACATTAACCAATCAACATCTTGTAATTGTCACATGTAAAATAAGGAACAAAGACAAAAATTAACCCCTTTGTATCTCAAAAGTTAAAAACCCAAGTAAAATCATACTTTATAACTTTTTAATTTTAAAACTGGTGTAATCGAACACCCATCATTTAAGTCTGGTGGTGATAGTGCATCCAACCTAGTCTGCCACCTTAATTCTTTATCATTCAAGTGTGCATCAGTTATTTTACAGCAAATATCTTTTTTTACTTGCTGAATAATGCAAAAGTTAAAACTGTGCATAGGATTCTGTAGGTCTGTTTCATCTTATTGAAAGCAGGAGGCACACCATGATGGTGTGTGTCTGTCTGCAAGGCATAAATGGTCTCATGACTTAACTGCCTTGTAATTAATACAATAAAACAGAAATGATTTCCTGCCTTTCAGAATTTTCGCAGGCAAGCTATGCTGGTTCTTTATTGTATTTTTTGTTTTATTAATTATAGCCCTGATATTCACAATACAGAATAAGCTGGCTAGGTACAACACAGGTAATGGTTTGAGTATGCAACAGAGTGCATAGCAGACATAAGGGTAGTATAGCATATAATATACTATGCAGCACTGAAAATACAGTATGGTAGGAACTAGACTGGCATAGCAGACATTACAGTATATGCCAAACAGGTGCAATACAAGCCGTTAGAATACAGTATGTACCAAATGTGTATAACATTGCCAATCATCATACAGCATACACCAGATGGGTAGAACAGTGACAGTCATCATACAGTATGCACCAGACAGTAGACCAGTGAGGGTCATCATACAGTATACACAAGATAGTTATAGCAGTGACAGTCATTGTATAGTACACACCAGATGGGGAGAGTAGTGATATTCATTGTATAATATAAATCAGATGGTAGATTAATGACAGGCATTGTACAGTATGCATAAGATGGTAGAGCAGTGAGAGTCATCATACAGCATACATCAGATGGTTACAGCAGTGAGAGTCATCATACAGTATATACCAGATGGTAGAGCAGTGGCAGTCATTGTATTGTATACACCACATGGTTACAGCAGTGGTAGTCAGTGTACAATATACACCATATGGTAGAGCAGTGATAGTCATCATTCAGTGTGCACCAGATGTGTATAACAGTGACTGTCATAGTACAGTATACACCGGATGGTACAGCAGTAAGTCATTGTACAGTATATACCAGATGGGTGCAGCAGTGACAGTCATTGAACAGTATACACCAGATGGTAGAGCAATGACACCAGATGGTAGGGCAGTGACAGTCATAGTAGAGTATACACCAGATGGTTACAGCAGTGACAGCCATTGTACAGTATACACCAGATGGTAGAGCAGTGAGAGTAATCATACATTATGCACCAGATGGTAGAGCTGTGACAGTCACTGTACAGTATACACCAGATGGGTAGAACAGTGACAGTCATCGTACAGTATACACCAAATGGTTACATCAATACCAGTCATTGTACAGTATACACCAGATGGGTAGAGCAATGCCAGTCATTATACAGTATGCACCAGATAGGTAGAAACAATGGCAGTCATTGTACAGTATACACCAGATGGATAGAGCAATGCCAGTCATTGTACAGTATACACCAAATGGGTAGAGCAATGCCAGTCATTGTGCAGTATACACCAGATGGGTAGAAACAATGCCAGTCATTGTACAGTATACACCAGATGGGTAGAGCAATGCCATTCATTGTACAGTATACACCAGATAGGTAGAAACAATGCCAGTCATTGACAATGGCAGTCATTGTACAGTATACACCAGATGGATAGAGCAATGCCAGTCATTGTACAGTATACACCAAATGGGTAGAGCAATGCCAGTCATTGTGCAGTATACACCAGATGGGTAGAAACAATGCCAGTCATTGTACAGTATACACCAGATGGGTAGAGCAATGCCATTCATTGTACAGTATACACCAGATAGGTAGAAACAATGCCAGTCATTGTACAGTATACACCAGATTGGTAGAACAGTGACAGTTATAGTACAGTATACACCAGATGGGTAGAGCAATGACAATCATCGTACAGTATGATGGTAGAGCAGTGACAGTCATTGTACAGTATGCATCAGATGGTTACAGCAGTGAGAGCCATTGTACAGTATACACCAGATGGTTACAGCAGTGATAGTCATTGTACAGTATACACCAGATAGAAGAGTAGTGACAGTCATCATATAGTATACACCAGATGGGTAGAGCGGTGACAGTTATTGTACAGTATACACCAGATGGCTGAGCAGTGACAGTCATATTACAGTATATACCAGATTGGTAGAGCAGTGACAGCCATCATACAGAATACAGCAGATGGGTACAGCATTGACAGTCATTGTATAATATACACCAGATGGGTACAGCAGTGACCGTCATTGTATAATATACACCAGATGGGTACAGCAGTGAAAGTCATTGTACAGTATACACCAGATGATAGAGCAGTGACACTCATAGTACAATATATAAGAGATGGGTAGAGCAGTGAAAGCAATTGTACAGTATACACCACATGGGTACAGCAGTGACAGTCATTGTACAGTATGCACCACATGGGTACAGCAGTGACAATTACTGTACAGTATGCACCAGATGGTAGAGCAGTGGCACTCATCGTATACACCAGTATACACCAGATGGTAAAGCAGTGACAGTCATCGTATAATATACACCAGATGGGTACAGCAGTGACAGTCATTGTATAATATACACCAAATGGATACAGCAGTGACAGTCATCGTACAGTATACACTAGATGGGTAGAACAATGCCAGTCATAGTACAGTATACACCAAATGGGTAGAGCAGTGACAGTCATCATGCAGTATATACCAGATGGGTAGAACAGTGGCAGTCATTCTACAGTATACAAGTACCAACAACTGGAAAGGAAGCAACACTAAGGATGTCTATCCAAAGAACGTTTTGTTCCAAACAACTGATTTAGCGCTTTTATCAGCTTGTAACCAAGACTTCTTCAGAATCAAAATACAAAGACATTCTCACAGTTTAAAAAAAAAAACCTTAAGCGATCACATGACATACTCAACTAATAAAACACAACAATACTTTAAACAAACATTCCTAATAAATAATACCATTTAATTGGGTATAAAAAAATAATATATAGTCCTATTTCCAATCATAATCAAATGGGTATATATAAAATAGAAGTTGTAAAAATATACAAAAATGCATACCTATGTAATCAAATAATTTATGACCTAAGTTTCAACACACTTATTATAGAACAATTCTCATTCAAACCTGGTGGCATCAAAGAGTTAAATTTTATTTGCCATCTCAATTCACGTAATTCAATAAGATCTTCCCAGGGCCCCCTAATGTCTTTTTCACTGTGACTATATAAAAAAATAGGAAATTATGTGTGGGGAAGACTTAAATATGCTTATATAAAGCATTATGTTTTCTTTTATGTTTTAATTATGTTCATAAATGCGTTCTCTAAAAGACCTTTGAGTTTTCCCCATATAAAATGCACTACATGATTGACATACTGCAACATAAACTACCCCAATGAATTACAAGTACAGTGAAAACAACATTTTACTACACAATCATTAATCACCATCTCCATGCTTCATATATATATTTATATTGAGGGCAAACACCACATTTAAAACAACCATGTTTTTTTCTGTGTGTACTAAATACCATTTCACTCCCTTATTTCAAAATATTGTTTAATACTTTTCCCTTTTTGTAAATAATATGGGGGGGTCATTTTTACCAAACGATGAGTACTTTCAAAACATTCAAAAATTCTCCAGTTGTCCTTCAGGATTTTCAAAATATTAAAACCATCTACAGTATAGGTAGTAATAACTTGTATATTCATATTCCATTTTCTTAGTAACCTTTGCTCTCTCCTCATTTTTATTTCTGAGCAAAGATAGCAAACTACCACTTTCCTTTTTTAACTTTACTTCACCAAATACATTTTGTATTAAATCCAAGGGGTACCCTCAAGATAAAAACATCTGGGTAAGCTTATCGCCTTCTTCTTCAAAGGTTACATCCTCGGATACTAATCTGGTGAGAAGAACAAATTGCCCCTTTACAATGCCCCTTTTTTGATGTTCTGGATGATTACTTGAATAATGTAGAAGGCTGTCAGAGTATGTAGATGATATATGTTACTAACTAACCTCCTTTCATTTAAATCCAATGCTATTTCTACATCTAGGTCGCTGATACTATACACACCTACCAAATGCACACCTACCAAATGGCTACATTTCAAAAAAGCTGTTGAATTATTTATATAGTCAATAAATGACTCTATAGCAGCATGAGGGCTCTTCCACAGAATAAATCCATCATCAAGAAATCTTAAGTAAAGTACCCATGAAGGGGGGTTATATATATGAAAGATGTAATGATGTTCCCATTGTAACAAAACAATATTTCCAAAGATGGGTGTACATGCCGCACCCATCGCAACACCTTTCTTTTGCTGGAAATACTGTCCTTCCAAATACACAAAATTATTTTTCAAAACAATTTCCATCAAAGTGTGTATTGTTTTAATATCCACACTATTTAAATCAGTAAATTCGACCATAAATTCATAAAACCATTGCAAACCTAAGTCGTATGGAATTACATTGAACAAAATTGTTCACATCAATAGTCAAAAACCTTATGTTATCAGAACACTCTACCTATTTATAAGAAATCCCAAGAATCCACACGCAAATGGGCAAACTTCAACAAACACTTTTTCAATTTTGTGTGTATATATATTTGGCCATAGGGTATATTTTAGATTTATCTGCATTTATTATCAACCTCATTAGGGGATCATGCTTACTTTTGTGGATCTTGGGAATTCCAAATATCGTCGGAACAACCGGAAATTTTACATCAAAAAATTGGTAAATTTCAGGACTAATTTGCCTTTGCATCAACATGTCATATAACATTACATCTATTTTTTTATATGCAATATGAATCCAATTTGTTGACACTTCCTCGTAAAAGTCAGCATCAAATAAATGCTTATGCATACATTCTAAATACTCATTTTGACACATTATAACAACACCCCCCCCCATCGGGTTTCATAACACGAATTTCCAGATCACTACTCAACTGTTTTAAAAGCTGGAATTCAGCACTGTTGAGTTAAAAGGTTTATCACTTACATGTTGTTTCAAAAGGGCCTTGAAATCTAGTTCACACAATTTTTTTCAAAAATAACAAGTGGTAAAGGAAGCTGTGGATTAAATATACTCTTCCTAACCACTTATTGAGGACAAAATTCACCTGGTCATCACCAAATATAAGTTTTAATTTTAATCTTCTTAAAAACAACTTTAAGTCAATAATTAAATTGTCTCTACTTGCTCGTGTGGTGGAACAAATGATTGTCCTTTGCTTAACAACATTGTGACATCTTTGCCAAAACCTTTGTCTGAAAAATCGTACAAAGTAAAGTCACCTATATCGTTAGTAATAACCTGTGGTCCATTATCCTGTGCCTGCATTAAATCAAATGAAGTCAGTCAACAGAAGAATCAGTCAGACAAGTTTAATTCTTCTTCCTGTTCCAACAATTGGAAAAATGATGTTCCTGATGGTTCTTCTCCCTCTGATAATTGGTTGAATAGTTCTGTTTGTACTTCTGATTCTGTAGCCTCTCCGACCTCCTTAAAGGGGCCATTTCTAAAGGAAGTTCTCATTCATATGGTATGTATTGTAATTTTCCACCTTGCTGTTCAGGATTCTCGGCAAATTATCTTTTTTGTATCCATTCCTTTGGTACTGGATAGGAAAACCCCTAGGAATATGCTTCTCTGTCCCTATTCAGCTTTTTTTTTTACGTTGTTTAATGTCACCCACCACTTTGTTGACTTTCTTGATCATATGTTGAAATCTCTTTATATTAGATGGAAATGCCAAGTCTTTTTTTATATTATTGTCCAATTCAGTGGCTTCTTGTGTCATAACATCGGTAGCACATGGATTATATTTAATTAAAACCTCCAGCAATTCCAGACCTTGACAGTCAAATAATTCCACTAACTGGTGATGTAGTGGATTCCTGCCACAATACCATTGGGAAATTTTCAATACCGAAGTCCTTTTCGGTACCACTTTCAAATGGATGCAGTCCCTGAAGTAGCTGTTTTCAACCTGTTTTTTACAGCATTTTATTAACAAATTGTCAAGTGTGTTGATGGATTGCAAAACAGAATACTCTGTGTTCAAAATTCCTTGCAGTAACTCCACAGACTGATTTAACCATCCTGCAAAATTAAAGTCACCATTCTGACCAACGTGCTCTGCTCCAACATTTGATGACACACTCACTCCTGATTCTGGTATATTACGGTGTGTGTGTGTGTGCTTAAGCCCCCTTGTCCTGGGGGTATAGACAAGTCCAAAGAATTTTGACTGTGGTCAGCATCATTTTTTCTCAAACCAACACGTACTGAAAGCTGCTGAGAGAGTTGTTGCACTACATGAGTCAATAAACCCATATTCTGGGCTAGCTCCTCAAGACTGGCACCCCCACAAGGGCTGCTCCCTTCCAGTCCGATCTGTGACATCCCCTCCACAGACTAAGAACCAAGACACAAATAACAACAACTGGAAAGTAAGCAATGCTAAGGATGGCAGTCGAACATTTTGTTCCAAACAACTGATTTAATGCTTTCATCAGCTTCTAACCGAGACTTCTTCAAAATCAAAATACAAAGATATTCTCACAGTTTAAACAAAAAACTCAAGTGATCACATGACATACCCAACCAATAAAACACAACAATTAAACAAACATTCCTAATAAATAATATCATTTAATTGGGTATAAAAAAACTAATAGATACTCCTATTTCCAACCATAATCAAATAGGTATATATAAAATATAAGTTGTAAAAATACATAAAAATGTATACCTATGTAATCAAATAATGTAAGACCTAAGTTTCAACACACTTATTATAGAACAATTCCCATTCAAACCTGGTGGCACCAAAGAGTTAAATTTTGCCATCTTAATTCATGTAACTCAATAAGATCTTCCCACGGACCTCCTCTAATGTCTTTTTTCACTGTGTCTATCCCAAAAAATAGGAAATGCAGTGTGCACCAGATGGTAGAGCAGTGACAGTCATCATACAGTATGCATTAGACGGGTAGGACAATGCCAGTCATCATACAGTATGCACCAGATGGTACAGCAGTGACAGTCATCATACAGTATGCACCAGATGGTAGAGCAGTGACAGTCATCATACAGTATGCATTAGACGGGTAGGACAATGCCAGTCATCACACAGTATGCACCAGATGGTACAGCAGTGACAGTCATCATACAGTATGCACCAGATGGTACAGCAGTAACAGTCATCATACAGTATATGCACCAGATAGCACAGTAGTGACAGTCATTGTTTGCCCCAGACAGCATGGAATAAGCAGCACAGCATGATACACAAAAGATAATATAGCACATAGGCCATCACAGAATGGAATGCAGAAAAAGGGTGTAAAATGGACACTAACACCACAGAATTAATCAGATACATATGACACTGACACTCACAGCACTGAATTTACCAAAGTAAGGAATCGTGCCTGCTGTTATGTGATAACGCCACTGGTATGAAGACGTCCCGTGCTCAGGCTTACAATACTATCAATGAGAATACCATCACTGGCTACCCAGCAGAAAATGAAGCGACAGTGCTATAACTTATTTTACATAAGCCATGTATCTGCAATCAAATTATAATGGCCCTGAACTGGCAATGAATCAAGACAAAATGAAGTATATGCTAGTTAGTACACTGGCCCTTTCCCGGGATCAAACAAACTGTAAAGAAAGTTGTAAAATCTCTACTCGCCACAGCGTAGGTGGATGGAATTTCATTTCATATCCTTGAACAAGATATGGATATGTTAACGCATTATTTTAAACCTACCAGCTGAATAATACTAAAGGAAACTAGTCCCTGCTTCAATTCAAGCAATGGGTGAATATTTTGAGGTTTACAGACTAATTTCCTATTTTTTGTGATATTTTTAGGTCCTAATTCTCCCTTCAGCCACTATCTAGGAGCCCAATCATTCACATCCTTCTTGATATAAGATTTTAGAAGGGAACTGTGACAGCCTCTCAACAGATGCCAGTCATTCTCTAGGAATTAAGATATTTTAGATGCTCCTAAAATCCATTCCATTCATGCCAACAGGCATACTGCATTTCTGCAAAAACAGCCTCACATGTGGAATGTTCCTCTAGGTTTCTGTTAAATGGTCAAAATGCACAAACATTGAATCACTATATAATGATGCTAGTATATTGAGAAAAACACCTAGCAAAAAACAAACATAAAAACAAATAAGATCGCAAAAGAAGAATGCGTGTCCCCTTATTTCACTGCTCTGTTGGAGAAAGAGAAATTATGTGATATGGACGAATGAGCTTTACTGTTGCAAATGACAGCTAGATTTGGGTTAAGTGAGAGCTTCAGTTCTGGACACCTATACAAAAATTCAAAAACTCAAGCAGAATACCTACCCCTAGTTTACCTTTTGGTACAAGACAAAGCATTCCCATGTCCCCAGTTCTGTAACAGGACTTCTTGTACAGACTTCATAAAACAGAAGGTCACTCAGGAAGCCTAAAGAAAATGTAATTTTTTTAAAGTCTACCATTCAACCTGTGATTGGATTTACCAAGACAATGCTGAATTTTATTGCTGACTAGAACATGAATTTCTTTAAGGAGGAATGTCTAATCACACTGCCAGATGGGAAACAGAAACCAGACAAAAGTTGCCTTAAGTGTCTTGACTGGTCATATATGGATTCAAATAGTTTTCAGGTACTGCAGGACTACACACCTTTCTTCCAAATATAGGGCTTATCATAACAAAAGAACATACAGATCTGATGTAGGGAAAAGTACAAAAAGACACATTTCAGACCAGACAAATACCATTTCTGCTGAGTGGTAAATTTAGACAATGTGTGCTATTCTTTATTTTATATTATGGAAACCATGGCTGATGGAGGGGTTAATTAAAATACTACAGAAATCTACTCTATGTTGAGCACTCTGAAAATGGCCCTTTGACATGAGACACTGTTGACAATCTACAGTCAAATACAAGTCTGACTGCTGTCCTCTTGTAAAGAGGTAACTATATACTTGCAAGGATGGTTGTGTTGCATTCAGAAGGTACTTGAAGAGACACACCTGCAAATCTAGCAAACGAGGGAACTAATTCAGGAGGTATTAAACTCAAGGCTGAGTGATCTTAATAGGTTGCAGGATGACAGGTTTTAAAGGGCCTTTCAAACTACTAAGACAAACACCTAAGCCTCTTTATCAGGTCTGTGCATGTAAGTATCTTGACTGGGAATGGCTGCAAAGTACAATTGCACACTGCAATCCTTGGGGAGTTTCAGGTCTACTGTGTAGCTACATAAATTGGACTGCTATACTCGGACAATTCATAGTTAATGGCTTTTTGACAAGAGATGAGGTTAAAAAATGACCACACAAAGAAGCTGGTTGTGGCAAATATGATTGTACAAGAGGCTGCAGTAACACAGAAAAGGTGCCCTGCAGGTAAGCCAAATGTTTCCACTTCATAAAGGGCTTTACAAGCTCCAGCCTATATTTTGGAAAGACAAACATCAGAAAATGTTTGACTGGGGTTTAGAAAATCATTAATTTACTCTGACTTGAAGAGATTTGGTGATTTCTGAAATCACCAAGACTGGTAACTGTACTCCCCATTCTGCAGCCTACTGGCCAGCTTCTGAAATGAACTCAAGTAAAGGAGGTAGCAGCACCTCATTAATAAAGCCCAAGCAAAAAGCTCCCTTGTGTTGTTTAGATGTAGAAAAAGCATTGCATGGGGCCAAGCAGAACTTTTTCCCTAATATTCTGAGACAATTTGAGCATTTGTCTAACTTGACTGTCTTGCTGAACACCCTGTTTGGGGTTGTGAGTGATACCTAACTCTGGAGGTAAGCTGACTCTGAGTTTCTATTTTCAAGAAAACCCTCAGAAGCAACAGTAATAATGGAAATGAGTTACTCAGACCACCATTTGGTTTAGCTATTTGAGAAATAGCCATTTCCAAACTATGCCCCTCCTCATGGAAAAAATTATATAAACATCAGGGATAGGTTCATGGGTAAGTACTACGGTACTTGCCTTTGCAGCCATTTCACACCTAGCCAGTTTACCTTTTGGCACTTTAACTAAACTATCCTGTTTGGCCTCAGCTATCCCATGGTCAATAATTATATATTATTCCTAGACAGAATAACTAGGATCATACACAGATAATGTGAGGGGACCCATGCATGGTATAAAGTTTATTAAACTTTCAGGACATGACTAAAACAATTTCATAAAAAAACAGAACAACTGTGTATGTTAAATAGAAAATGGTTAGTCTACCTTAACTGGTCAAGTTTCTACAGCAGAGGAATGCCATATGAAACCACAATAAGGAGCCCCTACTGTATAAACTCCTGTACATATTAAATATATAGTCATCTGTCGATATGCAAATGTTAGTATCACATACAGCAAATTATATGCAGGGAGATTGACTTACAGAAAATGAAATTCCATTTTCATGAAATGAAATCTGGGAATGATTTTTAAATGGAATTTTCAGGAATTTTCAGTTACTGTGATGTCATTATAATATTCTTGTAGATATGTGTACGTGTGTGTGTGTGTGTGTGTGTGTGTGTGTGTGTGTGTGTGTGTATATATATATATATATATATATATATATATATATATATATTTTTTTTTTTTTTAAGTTTAGGAAAAGAACACTCAAAGCAAGCTTACGATATTACATTTAATAGATATGAGCATAAATTGTTCTTGTGTGAGGAGTTTTTTTTTTATAAAATGCCAAATGAAAATCTTGTGTTTTTCCCAATATTTATAAAGCCCAAATTTAGGATTTACTGGTATTTTCCTAGGGAAAAAAATGGAAAAAATCAGAGTCCATGACAATATGCTGTATTGTAGTAACTGCCTTTTTCAATTCTGCACTTCTGTGTGGAGACATGCGTGAATGGGCGTACCTTCGTTGAAGGTTGTGCATCAGGGCTGGTAACTCGGCATGTAAAAATCAACTACCAATCATTAGCGGACCGGAGTTCCGCTGTGGCGACCCCTAACCGGGAAAAGCCGAATGACAAAACAACTGTAAACATTGTACTAAATATTGTAATACAATGTATGTAATATAGATTTTTTTCAGTTGTGTACTATATAAATCCATTTGCTCATTTTATAATTTTATTTTATTTATTTTATTTTATTGCAGTTGGTTTACCAGGATAGTCCATTGGGCCACAAGGAACCCGTTTTCAATGGAGTCCTGGGGAGAAAAGCTCCAAAAATACATTTTACATACATATAAACATATATTCACACTTACACTCAAAGATTAACAATAAGGTAAAAAAGCAAAAATGTACAGCTAGATACAGTGTGCAAAAATGTAATAATATTCATTTGTATAGACATATCCATTTGTACATAGTAGATAGGAAAAATTTAGTCACTAGAAAGTTAGAGGAGATTTAGTGAGATGATGAAGTGGTAGAAGAAGACAATCGTTGGACTTGCCTAGTAATTTCTATAGAATTTTAGTTATAGTAAGATGTAGCAGAGTAGAGTATGGAGGGAGATAGAGGAGAGGAGTAGGTTATGTAGGGTGGGAGCAGGAGCATTCCCACTGAGATGTTAGGTATGTATAGAGAGATTTTTTGAAAGCAGAGTGATTACAGGTGGTACGTATGAGTGAAGGAAGGAGTTCCAGGTGCGAGCTAGGTGAAAGATAGAAGGTTTTGCCTGGGGATATGTTGGTTTATGGACTTTGAGTAGGTTTTGATTATTTGATCTTAATACTCTATTGGGTAGATGCATATTAAATGCAGAAGAAAGGGAAGGACAGAGGGAGGGGTTGAGAATAAGCTTGTGGGCTAGAGTTAACTGAGTGTAAGTGAGCTGATTGGGAAGTTCTAGCCATTTTAGTTTCTGGAGGGAAAGGCAGTGGTGAGTGGAAGATGTGTGGCTGGTGGCAAATTTTGCAATTTTGTTGTAACAACAGGAAAGTTGTTTTTTGAGGGAGGATTGAAGATTAGTTAGGAGTGGGGCACCATAGAGAAGGGAGGGGATAAGGAAGGATGAAGCAAGTGTTATTTTGGTGACAGAGGTAAGGTAGGTATTTTGTCTATAAAGCATACCAAGTTTTTGGTGGGTTTTTTTGATGTTTTTTTGTAGGTGGGAGGTAAATTTAAGTTGGCTGTCAATTAGTACTCCAAGTAGCTTGGTTTCTGACACTAGTTCTAGGGAAGAGTTATCTTGGCTAGTTATTGAAAATGTATGCATGTTGAGATGGGTAGCTTTAGAGGGAGTAAAAATCATTAGTTTGGTCTTGGAGTCTATAAGCACTGCAACTGCATGTATTTCTATCCTATTCTATTCAAAACCTGGATCTTGGCAGAAAAAGTTCAGCTGAATCACCTACTAACCTAGTTAACAAACAAATAAGTAAGTAAATAAATAAAAATAAAATAACTTTAAAATGTTTTTGGAAAACATGTGTGAAAGCATTGGTGGTGGGAGTAAGGGGGTCAGGTTCAGAATTCAGGATGCTGATGATACATTTCAGAATAACAATGTCCACTTTACTTTACTGACCATTTTCTGGACTGGCGGAACTGCTTTTGTTTCTGATCAGCAATCCCCATGCCTATAATGCACCTACTACTGCCTGAATGTCCTTAACTTATCGAGAAATAAAATGTACATAACTATGGTTCTCTGATTAACTGCCTTACTCGTTTTACATTCTACTTTAGTAACAACAATAACTGTTAGCACTGTGGTTTTATCTTACTTCACTGAATCTGTTTATAAGTTTGTACTTCATGTACTTGCTTTGTAAACATTGAATAATGCTGTCATCTCTTTTTTAACTATTTTCATATACTCTTTTAATATAACGTGGGCCATCTGCATTGTACAACCGGGCCTAGTTACTTACTAAAACATATGAATTAATTGTTTAATCTCTCTTTACTGCTGCATCATAACTACCTTATCGTTTTTTCTTTCTGTCACCTCAACTTCCTTTAATCTCTTCTCTTCATATTTCTGGTACTTTCGTTCTGTTGCACTTCTACTAGAACCATTTTGTCTTCTGTCCTTTCCACCATCCATCTTGTCTCCTTACAGTTTCCATTTTCCTTTTCTACTTTCTTGTAGATATTTCTAGTTTACATCCTTGCTAATGTCCATCTCCTTCCTTTTCCTACATTTTTTCTTTTCATTAACATATTCCTATAGTCCATCTCCCACTTTCCACTTTTTCCTTTTACCCATTTCTACTGTCCTACCTTTATTTATTTATTTATTTATTCATTTTGATTACCGGAGAGGTCCACTGGGCTGGGGAGCCCATTTTCAGTGGAGGCCCGGGGAGAAAAACTCCACAGTAAGTTTATTAGATACATGTTTTTCAATCATAGTAAAAATACATAGTAAAAAAAAAAAAACATAAAAATACAAACAATATGGTTCAATCTCCAAAGCAATAAACAATCAATACAATTACAATTAAGTTTAGGAGAAAATGAGTATACAGTGAAATAATTGGAAGTAATAATTAGTCATGAGAAACAAATAAGTAATTGAGAGTGGAGTAAGGAAGGGGAGAGGTTAGCCAGGAGTGAAGGGAGAGGAGGGTTTGAGAGGCAAGGATGGAAGAGTGCAGTTACATTTCCTGTTTAGGAAGAAGTAAGAATAAAGTTGAGATTTGAAGTTATTGAGGTTACTGCAGGACCATAGAAAGGAGGGCAAAGTGTTCCATTTTTTTGCTGGGGTACAGGATATGAGAAGCTGGCCTGCTGGGCGCTTAGGTTTATGAATGGTAAGCAGGTTTTGGTGAGAAGATCTAAGAGGTCTAGGAGGGGAATATGGTTGCAGTATGTTGGATAGTGAGGGCAGTTTGAGGGTTGGAATAATAATTTGTGGACTGTGGTCAATTGATGAAAGTCAAGAAGGTTGGGGAGTTCAAGCCAGTTTAGGGAGTGAAGGGAATTGCAATGGTGAGAGGAGGATTTGGCACTGGTGGCAAATCTAGCAATTTTGTTGTAGCATATCTCTAGTTTGGAGGTAAGTGTGGAAGATAAGTTAGAGAACAGGGGAGATCCATACATGAGAGAGGGAAGAAGATAGGTAGAGGCAAGAGTTAGCCTAGAGGAAGGAGAGAGGAAGTGATTGTTTCTGTAAAGTAGGCCAAGTTTTATGTGTGTCTTTTTGATATTCTGCTGAATATGGGAGTTAAATTTTAGCTGATTGTCTATAGTGACACCGAGAAGCTTGGCCGAGTGTACGATCTCTATTTGTGAGTTGTTAAGGCTGGTGATATGAAGGAAGTTTTAATCTAGAGGGGAAGACTTGGAAGGGGAGAATAGAAAGATCTTGGTTGTTTTGGCTTTAAGAAACAGGTGGTTTAGGAGCATCCAGTTTTCAGTGGTAGAGAAGGCATTTTGAGTCAGAGATTGGAGCTCAGCTAGGTTAGTGGCGCTGCAAATCAAAGTGGAATCGTCGGCGTATTGGACAATTTTGGAGTTGGGAATGGCTTTATGGAAGTCATTAATAAATATGTTGAATAGCAAAGGACCTAGTATGGAACCTTGGGGTACTTCAGTGGGAGTAGGGAGGAAAGAGGAAGTGGCTTGGCCCCATTTCACTGCTTGGGACCTATTAGAAAGATAGCTGGAGAACCAAGACAGGGTTTCTTGGGAAAGGTTAAGGTTAGAGAGATGATGTAAGAGGTGGGTATGGGAGATTGTATCAAAAGCTTTAGATAGGCCCAGCAGGACGGAAGATACTAAATGACCAGAGTCACAGGCTGAATTGACAGTATGTAAGAAGGAGAGAAGGGCAGAGTTAGTGCTATGTCCTTACTCCTTATACTCATTTCTGCTGTCCTGTCTTACTCCTCATACTTATTTCTACTGTCCTGTCTTACTCCTTATACTCATTTCTACTGTCCTGTCTTACTCCTCATACTTATTTCTACTGTCCTGTCTTACTCCTTATACTCATTTCTACTGTCCTGTCTTACTCCTCATACTTATTTCTACTGTCCTGTCTTACTCCTTATACTCATTTCTACTGCCCTGTCTTACTCCTCATACTTATTTCTACTGTCCTATCTTACTCCTTATACTCATTTCTACTGTCCTATCTTACTCCTCATATTAATTTCTACTGTCCTGTCTTACTCCTCATACTAATTTCTACTGTCCTGTCTTACCCCTCATACTAATTTCTACTGTCCTGTCTTACTCCTCATACTTATTTCTACTGTCCTATCTTACTCCTCATACTTATTTCTACTGTCCTATCTTACCCCTCTCCTTTTCCATTCTATCTTCCTTCTCATTTTGCAGTGCAGGTATCATACAAAATCTAAACAGTTTGCAAATCAACCATACATGGTAAGGTGGAAAATGGCTGAATGACAGAGCCCACAAGTGCAAGTTGCAAGTGCTTCAGCAGAAAGTATGAAAAGGCCATCTGTGTCCCTCAGGGCTCAGTACTGAAACCTCTCCTTTGTATTTACTTCTCAGATCACCAAGCAGAGGACCAAATCCTCTGGCTAACAAGTTTTGCAGATGATTGCAAACTGATGGTTGTTGTTAAGTCACTCTACAACAACCTAACCCTCTGGAATGAATGTGCTCTAGTAAGCACTTAGTGGACAAAGAATGCACTCAAACAGAAGAATAAATAGTGTCACATTCTCACTTTTGGTAAAGAATCCATCCTCTTATCATACTGTCTAGATAACACACCTTTATAAAATGAAAAATTAGTCAGGGACCAAGATATGTGGATTAATATCATGCTCTCTTTTGACCCTCATACAGTTGGCAGGAAATCATTTTACTTAGCCCAGCTAATTGCAAAAGGACTATCACCAAGTTCTGAAGCAGTAATCCTTCTGTTATACTCAGCATTGATCAGGCCAGTCATCTAGTACAATGCCTCCTTTTTGATGTATCCTACTAAACATAGTAAACAATTAGAAAGGCCCCAATGGTTTCCTCACCAAAAAGATCACAGGCCTAAAATCCCTGAGCTACCAAGACAGCCTAGAAGCTCTATTATTTTATTCAGTGTTTTACAAACTTTTGGGGTCAGAGCTCTGTCTCACCTATGGCACCATTAGAGACAGGACTGTCCTGGACTTCCTGGTTGTCTGCATCTCCATCAGTACTGGAACCAGGGAAGTAAATCTTCAGCAACAGATAAATTAAACATAATGGAGGGACAGGTTTATAATCTAGTGCCTCACAAACCTCTGGAATAACCTTTCTCTGTATGGTAGCAGTGCAACTCACTACCATCCTTTAAACATAAATCAGATGACTGGATGAGTATTCACAAATCTATTCAGGATTGGCTGGGATGACCCTTTTGGAGAAAGGAGGTGTTGCCTGAAGAAGAATGCTGGCAAAGCGAGAATGGTCATGAGTCTCAGATACCTTGGAATATCTATGAATCTTTCTGATGATATCCTCCCACCATTTTTTATAATGTTCTAGTGTTCTTATTGATACTGATGTTTGCCTGCTGTATCGAGCTCTCCCTTCTGCATATTCAGGCCCTTCTGTATCCTTTCAGTTAGCTTATGTCTTTACAGTCATCATTTTCAGTTAACCTTATGACCCTTTTCCATTTATTTTTAATTATTTTATTTGTTAAAACCAACATACAACAATATAATTAAGAACAGTTGTACATACTCATAAAGTTGCAAAGAAGTATTTGGACAGTGCCACTTTAGACTCATCAATATTCAAAAACACTGGGGCACGGGAGGAGAGAAATTCTGAAAATAAGTTTTATAAATGTTGACCGATGTTATAAGCTTAGTATCTTAATATCTTAATGTAAACTGCCAGTCTTGTTAAGCTAGTATTTAAGGATAATGCACATTAGGTACAGACATTTCAATGCAAAAATAAAGTACTTTTTAGAGAACTATCAATGTCATTCACTTGCATAGATGAAAAACCAGTGCACGAGTTACATAACTGTGAATCTCTACGGGGAAAATAAATGGCTAAACACCAGGTATGAAGCATCAGGCTTCTGAAGCTTCCGTCTCCCTGCTGTGAAACAGCATTTTCCATGGGATTAGTCAAACTAGTTTCTGTTTTGCATCACCATTTGCAAATACTACTCTATGAAAAGTGCTACTTTGTAAAAAGAAATTACACTAACGTAACTCCCATGCACTAAGTAGAAGTGTTTTCTACATATATATCTGTACACACACACACAGACACACAGACACACAGACACACAGACACACACAGACACACACAGACACACACACAGACAAGCACACACACACACACACACACACACACACACACACACACACACACACACACACACACACACACACACACACACACACACACACACACACACACACACACACACACACACACACACACACACACACACACACACACACACACACACAAACACCAGTACAGGCATAAGCTGTAAAGTCTACGGTCGAAGATAAGCTGAAGTAAAAAGAAGTAGGAATAAAATATGTGAAGTGGAAGGAAGAGAAATCCATTGTAGTTAAAAATGTCAGAAACTGAAAGCATACCTTGTTGTTCTGTGCTTTAGAAATGTTACTGTCACACCATACTTATTTCAAATTTTTAGTTTTCAAACTGCAGTAAAGGGAGTGGATATAGTGACAAGATTTTTGTTTTCTGCCTTTCTCTTTCCTGCAATGCACAGTACAGCCTCAAAAGAAAAGACTCATGCCCAGCCTTCTTATGCAAGATTTCTTAGTATTTGCTTAGAAAAGCATTGCTCACAATTACAACTTTTTTCATTTCTCCATGTCTTTTTGGTTTCTACTAACATGATGGGAATGGACCCCGATCCTAAGTCAAAGTAAGATTAAAGTTTATGAAATTATTATTGTTTCACTCTTTGATGTCAGCCAGAAGTGATCTTCGCAGCACCTGCAGTATGCTCAGTAATGACTCCTTCTGCAATTCGTACGGGGTTACATGTATTGGGAGCATATCTAAATATGATTGTAGATTCTTTTTTATAAGACCCATTACTTCTACTACTTTTGGAACTGTCTGGGTATATTTCTTCCACATTGTTCTCGTATCTGCCTGCAAATCCTGTAGTCAGTGGGTGTGGCGATTTAATGATCAGTGCTACTTTTGTCTTGTTTTCATGGACCACTATATTGTGTTTTCTAGCATCTGTCTTTTGAACTGTTGGTAATGGGTGAGCTCATGTTATGCAGACTTCATCATTTTCTGTGATGCTTTGTGGCTCATGTTTTCAGTGCTTTTCAGCCACTTCAGTACCAGAATGTTTGCACAATCCCCACTGCAACAGTCTCACCACATTATTGTGCCTTTCAGTATACAGTCCTTCTGCCATTAGTAATCACAACCAGCAATGGGGTGTGCAACTGTTTTCAATTCTGTTTTACAAAACCTACATACATTTGTCTATATCACCCACATGTTCAATGGACTTTTTAAACCAACATATACATAGCCCACTATCCTGGGCCGCTAATATTAACCTTTAATCTCCTAGTTTGAACTTGCCTCTCCTGAACCATTCCTGCATTTGATCCTAATCAACATGAGGTTTTCCAGATGCTTTCTATACCTGCAACTATATTTATGCATTTTCCACATTTCGTGCCTTCTCATCTGGTTCTTCATCTTATATTCTTTTGTTTTGTAGCACATTGTTACTGCCTGATTTTTATCTACTTCTGGTTTGATTTCCATTCCTGCTTGACACTGATGTGCTTCTGCTAGATTAAGCAGAGAAGTCATCTTAAATTTATTTTCCTCAGGTTTCAAAAAGTACAGTTGTGTGCACTTATGATAAATGTAGATGTTTGAGTGTATTCACTGTTGCAGTCATCACATTTGGGTTATCTGCTTGCAGTAGCCCTCAGTCAGCCTGATTATCAAAGTCTTGGGTCCTGCGTCAGTTGCTGTCTCATCTTCCATGATGTCAGGTAGTCAGGGATATAAAGCATGCAGCCGATGCCATTACATCAGTTTTTCTTGCACCAGATGTCAGGTGCCCCCATAATGGGAAGCAATTATATACAAGGTTACACCTCCAACAAAAAAAGCAAATACACCAAAAAGCTTTAAGCATAGTAAACAAGAATAGAGTTATAGTCAATAGAAGTCAGGGGGCTGAAGGGAGGGTAACCAGGACTGCAACAGTGAATACACTTGAATATCTACATTTATGGTAAGTGTATACAACTGTACTATGTTCTTCGTGTTTCACTGTTGCAGTCATCACATTTGGGTAGATTCCCAAAGCTAAGGATGGGAGGAGGTTATTAGACAGCAATACGACCAACTATAAGCCCCTGCAAGACTGCAGTGGCAAAGCCAGCTCTGGATTTAGAAAAAAATGGCAAGTGGTAATGCTTGGTGAAGGTATGTACAGAACTCCAGGTAGCAGCTTCTAGGATGTCCCTAGTAGGGACACCTCTGAGAAAGGCTGGAGAGGTAGATGCAGCCCTGGTTGAATGTGGTTTTATCCCCTGTGGGGTAGGTTTTCCATGGTGCTTATAGCAGAAATGAATGCAATGGCCTATCCACTTAGAAATGGTTTGCTTTGAGATGGCCTTCCCCTCTGCCCCTGCAGCAAATGCAACCAGCAGCTGTTCAGATTTCCTGAGAGGTTTAGTCCTGTCCAAGTAAAATCTAAGTTGTCTGTGCACATCCAAGGAGTGCAGTATTCATTCCTCTTTGTTCTGTGGATTAGAAAAGAAGGTTGGCAAATGAATGGACTGATTAAGGGCCACACTGGATACCACCTTGGGCATGAAGGAGGGATTGGTCCTGAGGGACACCCTGTCCTGATGAAAGATGATGAAAGGCTCCACTGCCATGAGGGCCTGTAATTCAGACACTCATCTTGCTGAAGTGATGGCTAGAAGGAAGGCGGTTTTCCAAGAAAGGAATTTCAACTCTATATTTGCAGCTGGCCCAAAGGGAGGTAGAGTGAGCTTTTCCAATACAAAGTTAAGGTCCCAGGCTGGAGTAGGGGCTCTTCTGGGTGGTCTTAAGTTTTTGGCCCCTCTGAGGAATTGCTTCAGCAGTGGATGAGAGAAGAGGGGTGGTTCTGTATTGTAATGAGCTGAAATGGTTGAGGCATGAATTTTGATGGAGGAAAAGGAAAGGCCCTTGTGAAGCATCTCAGTTAAGTATTGAAACATCTGAGCTAAATTGGGTGCTGCTGTATCCATCCCCTGAGTTTGGCTCCAGGAACAGAATCTTTTCCGTTTTTCAGCATAGGATTTTCTAGTACTATGCATCCTTGCTTCCAGAATGACATCCATCACTTGCTTACTGAGAGATGGTAACTGAGAGATCAGGTAATTAGCCAGGCTCCCAGGTTCAGGGTTTGAAGCTGTGGGTGCAGAATCTGGCCCTCCTGCTGGGACAGCAGGGCAGGGGTCTGAGGCAGTTGCCATGGTGCCAGCAGTGACACACTGCTCAAGAGGGGGTAACCAGTGTTGGCGTGGCCAGTCTGGTGCAATCAGTATTGTCCTTGGTCTGTCCTGTTTGATCTTTAGTAGTACCTTGAAGAGGAGAGGCAGAGGGGGAAAGGCATAAACTGATAGGTTTTTCCAGGTGAAGGACAGGGCATCCACTTTCCAAGCCTGTTTGTGGGGGGTCCTTGTGCAGAATTTGTCCAATTGCTAGTTCTGGGTGGAAAACAAACAGGTCCATCTTTGGGCTCCCCATTTGATTCTCAACATGTTGAACATTTTTGGTTCCAGTTTCCACTCGTTTGGATCCATGAGATTTCTGCTTAGGTCGTCCACCAGTGTATTTAACTTTCCTGGCAGGAATTGAGTCTGTAGGTGCACTTGGTAGCTCAAAGCTGTGTTCCACAGAGCCATGGCTAGTCTGCAGAGAAGGTATGAGTGGGTTCCCCCCTGCTTGTTTATGTACCACACAACAGTGGTGTTGTCTATCTTTACCAATAATTGTCCTGGAAGAATGTGGTCCTTGAAGGCTGTCAGACCATTCTGTACAGCTAACATTTCTTTTTGATCAATATGCAGGTGCATTTGACTTGGGTTCCATTTGCCCTGAATGCACTGCCCTGCCAAGTGAGCCCCCCATGCATAGTGTGATGCGTATGTTGTTAGGGTTTGGGTGGCAGGGGGTAGAGTGAATGGCAGTCCCTTGTTTTGGTGGCAGGTATGATAGGAATCATTGATTCTAGATCATGAGAATGTTGACACCATAGGCTTTTTAGATACCATTGTAGTTTCCTCATATGCAGTCTTGCATATGGAATTAGTAGAATGCAAGAGGCCAGGAACCCCAGGGCTTGCAGTATTTTCCTTGTAGATAGCTGGGTCTTTGTGGCCAGTAGTTTGAAGTAGGCTGTCAAATGAATTTGTTTCTCTGGCGTGAGGTAGGCCATCTGGGAAGTTGTATTCAAGCTTGATCCCAGGAATACAATTTGTTGGCAGGGTACAACATGTGATTTCTTTTTGTTTATGGTGCATCCCAGAGAAGTTAGCAATTTCTTTACAAATGCCAGATGATTTAATAATATGTCCTGGCTTTCTGCCTGAATTAGACAATCATCCAGGTATGGGTATATTTGAATATTTCTTTGCCTGCAAAATGCAATGACTGGAGCTAGGCACTTTGTGAATACCCTGGGCACAGTAGATAAGCCAAAGGGCAGTGCAGAGAACTGGTAGTGCATGTAGCCTGCTCTGAAGCGTAGGTATCTTCTGCAAGATTCCCTTATTGGAATGTGCAGGTAGGCTTCTTTTAAATCCAGTGTTGCCAACCAGGCATCTTTGCCTAGCATGAGAAACAGCTGATGAAGAGTTAGCATCTTGAATTTTGGGGTTACCAAAAATGTGTTTAGGATAGACAGGTCTAGGAAAGGACAGCAGGAGTTGTCTTTTCTGGGTACCAGGAAAAGTCTTGAGTAGAAACCTTGCCTCCATTCTTCTTCTGGGACAGGCTGAATAGCCCTGACACTTAAAAGAGAGAGAACTTGCTTTTGAGCCTCTGCCCACTGATTTGGGGGTAGGTCTGGCCAACCGTTTGGGGTTGGTAAAGCGTGAAAGTGGAATCTGTATCCTTAGGAAACTATATTTAAAACCCATTGTCCTGGGTAATGAATTCCCAATTTTTTGCATGCAGGGCAATCTTTCCCCCTAAAGGAACAGTCAGTTGAGCAGGGCTTGGAAGGTTTAAAGTTAAGTCATTGAGACAGTTTACCATAGGGGGGAATCTTACTACTCCCTGCTTTGGAAGTGGGAGCCCCGCACTGCTTAGGCCTGTGAGTACCTTGGGACTGAAGCCTGGGTGTTCTGCTAGTTCTGGTTTGGACTGAGAAGGCCTGGAAGAGGCAGGAAAGGACCAGTTCTTAGAGGGCCAATGCCTACTAAATCTGGGAGGCTGTACTTGCAGGAAATCTTTAACAGTTTGCATAGATTTAGCTTTTTCCTCCATCTTTTTAAGTACTTCTTCTGCTTTGTTGCCAAACAGGCAGTCTTGGTTTAAGGGAGCATCCAGCAATTTAGCTTTAATATGATCTGGCAAAGATTGCTCCTTAAGTAAAGCATGCCTTCTAAGTACAGACACAGTGACAGCAGCCCTGCAAGATGCCTCTAATGAATCAAAACCATATTGCAAAGTATGTTTTCCAACTTGTTCAGCAGAATGCATTAAATCCTGTAATTCTTTATTTTCAGCACAATCAGGAATCAACACCATGTTCTGTTTAAGCAATCCAATAATATGCTGCTGATACTTTAACATATGAAACTGGCAGTTTAAGGCCCTAATGGCCAAAGTTGCAGAAGTGTATACCTTCTTACCCCATCTATCCAGCGCCCTGGAATCTCTATTGGAGGGGATAGGATTTTTGGCAGTAGTAGCCTTAATGCCCTTGGGTCCCTGTGAAATGGTCTCAGGATCCACAGTAGGATTTTTAAAGAGGAACTTGTGAGAGTCAGGTACCCTGTAATACCTATCAGATTTTCTGGGAGCAGGAGGTAAAGTGTCAGGGGCCAGGCTAGACTCCGAGAAGGCATCATCTACAATGTCCAGTACAGGATGGATAGCTAAAGGTCTGTGTTGAGGCAGGATTAAGAATTCCCTAAGCCTCTTTTTGGAGTCAGAGTAATCATGGCTTTCCCAATGGAAATGCTCCCTAAGAGTATGCAAGGTTTCACCAAAAGAGAAATCCTCTGGAGGGGAAGCAGAGAGAATGGAGTCATCTGCATCAGAATCCTCATAGGTAGATAAGGGCAAATCCTAGTCATCAGAGAAAACAGAAATTTCAGAATCCTGATCAGAAGAATCAGAAGGAAACATCAGTCCTAGGTCTCAGAGGGGGAAGGGTGGCTTCCCCTGATTAGAGTAATAAGGTCTTCAGCCATTCTTATCATTTGTTTTTTTAGGCATAGGGGCCTGACCATGCGGTCTGGGCATCGGTTTTCTAGGCATGGATCGGGTTTTAAGCCTTGAAGAAGAAGATTTTTATATGCAAGTCAGTAGGCTTGAATACACCCTCAGAAGCTGGTGCCTGCACAGTGGCTCAGGACCCATCCAAGGTAGAGACATCCGCAGGTTCCACAGTCGAAGAAGCATTTCGCGGCATACCAGACTCCGAATGGGTCTCAGTAGAGGCCTACAAATTTGAAGTAGCGGGTATCAGGGGCTGCAAAAGCGCCTCACTGAGTACCGGTGAACTGGCGACTAGCTTAGGAGAAGTGTCGTCGGCAGGCAGGACCTATGCGGTCTGTCTCTGTCTTTATATTTTTGCTTTTTCAGAAAGTCGGTAGTAGAGTGGCTTATCGAAGCCATTTCTGGATAATTGAACTGAGTACCAAAATATTTGGAAGCATAAATGTACCGATGACAAATAGTACCAGGTTTGAATAAGGCACAAAACCGACAGCGAGGTATGTCATGGTCTGGGCCTAAGCAAGGAATGCAGTATGAATGAAAATCTTTATGAGGTATTTGCTTTCCACAAGAAATACAATTATTAACTTCTACTGACATTGGTTTAGAGCAAGAAAAAGGATCCCCAACTGGGTACTTAGCTTAGCTGAAGACTTAGTTGAAGACTTCGGATCTGAAACTCAAAAACGAAAATTTCAGGAGTCGGCCGACGGCAAGAAAGACTGATGTAACGGTGTTGGCTGCATGCTTTATACCCCTGACTACCTGACGTCATGGAAGATGAGACAGCAACTGATGCAGGACCCAAGACTTTGATAATCAGGCCGACTGAGGGCTACTTCAAGCAGATAACCCAAATGTGGTGATTGCAACAGTGAAACACGAAGAACATCTTTCACTATGTTTGGGTCTTATGAGGTCAGAATATATGTGTGCAGTCCCACGATTACAGATCTATACATGTAATCAGTTTCAAAGAGGCCCATCCCTTCTTCAGAACGGGGAATATATAATCTTGGTTTGCACTGATTCTTATGAATTATTTGGTGAGCATGAAGCATCCTTCTTGTTTTCCTGTCTAATCTATCCAACATGTTTTGGGGCCAGTCAATCACTCCAAAACTAATTTATAGCTTGAATTTTATTCCTAGATGTCAACACTTTGTTCAGGATTAATTTAAGTCTTCCAAAGTACTCCTTGCCAAGTTTTATTTGCATTTGTTCATGTTTTGTTCTTAATTCTTCGTCATTTCCCAAATATTTATACAGTCCCTCTTGCTCAAGTTCTTTTATATCACATTCTTGTCCCAAACTGATGTTTTCTTGGGGCTGCAGTTTTCCTGCTTTAAAGGTTGCTTTTACACATTTATCAAGACCAAATGTCATTCTTATATCATCTGAAAAGGTTTTGACAACTTGCACTTCCTCATCTAATGAGCTATACAGTTTTAAATCATCGACTAAGAGAAGATGAGAAGTCTTTACACTTTGTTGTTTTCTAGCTACCAAATTATAGCCATGGCCTAAGCTGTTAAGTAGACAGCTTATTGGGTTAAGGGCAAGGCAGAATATCAGCAGTGACAAACGGTGACCATGGAATATCCCACTTTGAATTTGTATCCCTGGGATAATAATTTGTCCTTTATCATAGCTTAATTCCAAAGTGGTCTGTCACTGTTTCATGATCACTGTACTGTAGACGATCAGTCTGGGGTGTATCTTATACATTTTGAAGCACTCTTATCTGTGAATGTGGGATACTATCAAATGCTTTTTTGTAGTCAATCCATGCCATACTTAGATTCTTCCCCTTTTCACAGTTCTCCACTATGACTTTAACAACAACTGATCCTTTCTCCATATGACTTTCTTTTATTGCCCCTTTTGATCTATTGCCATAATTGAATTTTCTTCTAAATGACTATAAACTCTATCAGCATCAGTTCCAGTGTATAGTTTATATATCATCGGAAGGCAAGTTACTGGTCTACAATTTTTAGGGTAGCTTGCAGGTTCACTCTTAAGTAGGAGCATTGTTTTTCCTGTTGTTAGCCAGGCTGGTGTCTCTTTAGGGTGTGCATATAAATAGTTCTTACTCATGGCTAAATCTTTGTGCAAAGATGTTAATACTTTTAACCAGAAGTTAGGTACTGCATTTTGACCTCGGGTTTTCCAATTAGAGGCTTTTATTAACTTTCTTTCAATCTCTCTGGCTGTTACTTCATCCCTTTTCATATCCTGTACCTTTAAACTTCTTTCTTTTACTTCTTCTATCCATTTAGCATCTTTATTATGTTCCTCAGAATCTTCGTAAATACCTCTCTAAAATATAGGTTCATAGGTAGGTACTAGGCTATTGGCCCTACGGCCTATACAAGCCTAGCCAAAAAGGTACCCTGGCTTTCGCCACCCAAGAAAATTATTTTCATGTGCCTCTGTCAAGCAGAACCACAGAAGTGATCCTTGTGGTGAATTTCCTATTACCCATCCAGTCATCAAGATTTTTCTTGAAGAATGCTAATGAGGAGATCTGTTTGACATAGATAGGTAGTCTGTTTCAGAGTATGGGAAGTCTCTGGTACAGGAATCTTTCCTTCCAGCATGTTCTGTTTATTGTGGTGACCAGGTTTAGGTCCCTAGATAATGTAGCTCGGAGGGATTGGGATTTCTTTAAGTGGAGCATGTCCAACAGCTCTGGGTTTGACATAGCTTTGTATGTTAGGCAGAGATTGCCTCTGAGTAGGCGATATGCGACAGAGTAAAGCTGGAGTTTTTGAGACTGTCTGCATAAGGCATCTGTTTGAGGCCAGTAATCCTCTTTGTGAGGTATTTTTGTGGCCTTTCCAGTTGTTGTAGATGTCTTGTGAGGTACATACCAAAAGGGGCGCTGTACTCTAAAATGGGTCTAATGAGTGATGAGTAGAGGAGTAGAGGAGTAGAGGAGAGTAAATATATCAATTTATTCTTTTTTTTTTTGTGGTCTTTCAATTCCTTTTAACTTGTTTTCCAATTCTCTTTAAACATTGCTTATTATGTACTTTTTTTTTATATTTATCAATGTATCTTCTAAGTTTTTCCACCTGTGCTGAGATTTTTAGTTTGTTATTTGTGATAGAGCATGATAGATCCCGATCTCCTCTAGTACTGCACGTTGCTTTTATCACATCTCTCTTTCTAAGTATTTTTGTTGATTTCTTCCCTCTTCTATACTCTTCTAACAGTGACACTTCTTGTCTTAATTGCTTTATAGTTTTCCCTATTTGATGCTTCCATGATGGTATTCAATTTTTTCTACCCTTCCTTTCTCTCACTATCCTATGTTTTTGTGGTAGAACTTCATCAGTTCTTAATTTAGCTGCACAGTAACATACCCTGTTTACTTCTGTTATATCACATGGATCTCTATGGACAGTCCTAATTACTGTGTTCATTTGTTTTATCAAACTTCTGACATTTTGGGTTTTATTGACCTTCTGCAGTCTATTTCTTTCATTGATCTTAATATGTCTGTCTCCATTAAATCACACATCTCTTCTCTTAGCTCATTTTCTTCTAAACTAAGGGCACATTTTTTCTTTTAT
This sequence comes from Protopterus annectens, assembly GCF_019279795.1. NCBI lineage: Eukaryota > Metazoa > Chordata > Ceratodontiformes > Protopteridae > Protopterus > Protopterus annectens. The sequence goes on from NC_056741.1 coordinate 649,147,321, forward strand.
ATTTCCTGCGGTCATTCTGTAGAAAGTTCTATAGCATCTTTCTGTGGCACATTCTCTTCAATTTCATCCTGTGCCATCTGTTGCACTGATATTTTGGACTTCACTGGCCTATCAATCCTCAACATTGACTGCATCAGAGTTTCCACAGTTTCCTGTTTCTTCCTTTCCCATCCAGCTTCAAGTGAACATTTATACTGGTTTCCTGTGGAAGGCTCCAAAATATCTTCATATGGCACCTGACCAATTGCTTCCCATTTCACTGGCTTCCCCTTAATTTGGCTGTCCACTGCTTTATCCTATTGTGCTTTCTGAATTAGATTTTCTACATTGAATCCTTCACTTCACAGTTACTCCATAACCTCAGTTTCTATTTCTTTAACTTCTCCATTACTAATCTCCTTTTCTACTTTTCCTCTTTGTCTTCTTATTTTTTGTACTGTAAAGTTCTCTATGTCTGGACTCTTTGTCTGTATTTCTCTTCAAATAGCTTTTGTGTTGCTCTTTTTGTATTGATTAGGTTTGCTTTCTCCTCTGCATAGATATTGCACCATATTAATTTTGTTTTCTTTCCCATGTCCATATTTCTTCTTCAGATGTCTCCTGATCTTCCTGTTTTTCCTTACTTTGGGGACTCATTCCAGCATGTTGTGTTGTAATCTGTGTTAGACCTTCTACACCAAATCCTTTACTTCACAGGCGCTCCATAACGTCAAATTCTATTTTTTAACTTCTACTTTACTAATCTTCTGTTCTACATTCCCTCTTTGTGATATTTTTTATTGTGAAATTTTCCACATCTGGATGCCTTTGCCTGTATTTCTCTTTGAATATCTTTGGGGCTGCCTTCTTTATATTGATTAATTTGGCTTTTGCCTTTGCATAAATAAAGCACAACTTTCTTTGAGAATAGCTGGATGGAATCTGAGACCTCTTCCAAGGACACTCTTTGATTTGTGTTCTGTGTTACTTTTAAACACCATAAATTAAACATTTTTTTCTTCAGCTACAAAGAAGTACATACATTTTTAAATTGAATCTGGTACCTTTACCCTCAGTCTGCTTCTGTTACTGGTGCCAGGCTTCTTCACTGTGAAATTTTACAGCAAAATAGCTGTGAGCTCTGAGAAGCTCAACAGATATATTGTCACAGAGGAAGGAAGAAAAGGTAGATATAAAAGAAAATACACGCTATAAAAAATGAGAAATCCCAGAGACTCAGTAGTTTTATGACTTCAGTGAGTGAGAAAGTTTGAAGAGCTACAGATAACTCACTTTGCCATATTTTTCTGAACCTTAAAATATGATGGATACATTGATACAGGAGCACTGGATACACATTCTTAAAGAAAGCATGATGATATTTCATGCAGACTACTCTAGCCATTTCCCAGTTGCAAATTGTCCAGATGCTTCTGTGGATATATATTTGTAGGTTACTTAAACAGCTGGTTGTCAGCTTTACAACATACAAATCATATCAGCTTATTATCAAAGTAATTAGAGCAGAAACCCCAATGAGTTTAGTTATAAATTATAGTAAGTGGGGTTAGAGGATCAAGGCAATAGCTGATGAACTTAAGACCAAAGGTGGAAGTAGAAGAAGGAAAGTAAAAAAAATGTAGCTTATGAAAAACATAAGTAACCATTTTCTTATGAAATTAATGACGTTTGATTGGAAGTAAATGACTTTAGTAATGCATCTGATTTCAGAAGGAAATATATCTTAGGACAGCATTTGCAGGTGATCTAAGATAGCAAAATACTGGTTGAAGAACTAATGCATGTGGCTAAGGAGACAGAAAAACAAAATTATTACAGACAAGTAGAATAATAACCACTTCAGCTGTAGCCTTAAAGGTCAGCTAGTTTGCTCTTTAGAGGTAACAAGAGTTTACGAGTTTAATATGCAGTGCTGGCTTTTTCTAAAGACACATTTAACTTAGAAAGGCCATAGCCAGTTTTAGGAATGCGAATGACTTACCAGTAACAGTTTTTCAAGGCTGCTTTTCTCTAATGCTAAAAGTTCCAGGAGGTGCCAGTTACACATTTACCTTACACTTCAGACACTGAATATGATGATGGAGGGGTAGCACAGGATGACGCCAAATAATCGAAGCAATTGGTTAGGATGGAGCCAGTGTTTAAGCTAGAAATATTCTGGCTGGCCCTAATAGTAAGTCTTCCTGGAATAACAAGAACTGCCTTTGTCTTGTTCAGGATGATAAGAATATTTAAGCAGAACCAAGACTCCAGCTTTGCAAGATCAAGTGCCTGTTTTTTACAGTTGTGGCAGAGGGCAACTTCATAATAAGTACTATATCATCAACATATGGTGTTAAGGAAAATCCAAGATCATCAGCAGAAATTACTACTGAAATGGGAGAAAGAGAGATGACTAAGAATGCATCCTTGATGAAAAACATGCTGGAGGGATAGGTTTCTGACCCAGAGACTCCCCAGACTCTGGAATAGATTGCCCATACATGTCAAGCAGAGTGCCTCTTTGGCCCTCTTCAAAAGGAACTTTGACGATTGGATGGGAAAAAGGAAATTCACCCCGGGGATCACGTCAGTCGCCCTGCTAAACAGGGGTCCAGGGAAGTAAGTAGTGTGGGAAGAAATAACCAGGGAAATGTTATGGCTAGGCTTGTATAGGCCCTAAGGTTGATAGCCTAGTACCAACCTATGAACCTATGATCCTTGAGAAACACCAAAGTGTTCTGATTTGAATTTAGACAGTTAGTTACCAGTCCATACCCTGAAGATGCAGTTAGTCATGTAATCAGAGAACCAAGACTAAGGATGGCTAGCAAAACTTAGAGAAAAAACTAATTACACTAAAAAGAAATCATTGACGAGGGTAAAAGCTTTAGTTAGGGCAACAAGGACTGTCCCATTTAGCTTCCTCTTATTCATTTCCATATAAATCTGCTCTAACAAAAGCAGGCTGCAGCTACAATTGAGTGCCTATGTCTAAAGTCATGCCATTTTCTTTAGCGCAAACAGCAAAACTACAGATGAAATTCAAGATTTAAAAGCTCCCTGCCTCTTCATACAATTTATAACTAGGATTACTGTAACTTATTTTGAAGTTTTAGTATTAATAGTATGGGGCTGATAGACTAAAAATATAACTAATGAGGTTTGCAATAATCTGAGCCTTTACAGTTTCTTCTAGAAAGAGCATTATAAGTGAAATCTGTGAGTGTAGGGTCTGCAGAAAGTCTAGTGTCAAATAAGGTAGAATAGTTTTGTCTAGTATTAATTGTAACCTCTTCAATAAATATTATGTCAAGCTATGAGTGTCTAATGGCAAAATTAGGCAAATAAGCTCTTCAGAGTATGACAGATGTGCTAATGTGGCCAGATAGATATTTTTTTCAAAAGATTTTAAATTTATAAAAGTGAAATTTGTCTGCAACTGACTTGGAAGAACTTGTGCGTAGACTGAAATGGTGATGAAAGCAAGACAAGTGCCATTATCAACACATTTTTCATTTCTTCAGTCGGAAATCATGAAGCCTCAGGAAGTGTTTCAGTTCCTCGGCCATTTATTGTTGCGACTTTTACCTGTTACAGTAATTTGATAGGAGTTACAAAGTCCTTGTGGGGGGCATCTTTTATAAAAGACATGCAAGATGAAAAACAGATACAATCTTAATATGCAGGGCTAACGGCTAAAGGGAAAAATAACAGAATATTTTTTCAGAAAAAAAAAGAGTAGAGGGTGACTTGATAAGCCTTCTTGATGAGGATGTGGGTCAGAGACAGAACAGGATGTTCAGAATCTGTAGAGAAGGCATTACGGCAGTTTGATAAGGTGAGTATAGTAGAAAATAATCCTTTGGTTAAGTAGAAGCTGCAATTCATTTTCATGCCATAACTAATTCATACAGTACAGAGCAGGATACAAATCATACATAATATAAAAAGTGACAGTAGTGCAAGGTGAGTATAGGATGAAGTCAGAAATTCTGTATGTCTGTAACAAGCATGGAACTTTAGTTTGCTAAAACACATAAAACTGAATGAGGATACTAACAAAGAGTCTAAAATAAAGTTTACCCAGCTTTAGTTTTATATTCATTTAAACAGTAGTGTAATGGAATAGGTGCCCTCAAAGGCAACACCAAAGCATGCAAATACAGCATTCAGTTCAGTGGAGGTCATGAAGCATGCACAATCGAAATTCATTCTGCATGCTTCAGTAGGGTAGGTACAACAACGTTAGTACCACTGTCACTCTACACCCTAGCCTGGTATTCCGGAAGGCTAAGTGCAGGGATATAATATAGTCACCCACACTTTCTTGCATCTTGCTCAGCAGTGGCAAAGTTGATAGAAACATACAGATATCACTGGCTAGTTTGAAAAAAGTCTGGGACTGTGTTCCTAGGTATAGACAGACTTCACTGTAGCACCGTGTCATGCTTGAGCATATGTTGTGCTGGCATTTACTCAAGGTTTGAGTGGTCAAATTTCAAAGCCAGGTGTGAGTAAATCCTAGCATAACCCACTCATAAATATGGTGCACTGCTGTTATATTTGTTATGTAGGTTATATGTTTTGGAATTATTTTGTGTTAATTTTACTAATTTTATTTTTTAATGGAAAGAAACTTAGTACACATTCTATATGTGATTCTTTTTAATGAACCGTAAGTAGAACCATTCATTTATTGTTCCCTTAGGAAAACATTTTTACCAATTTGTAACACTGGGTATGTTCATGCAGGATCTTTGTCCTGTCGGATTTCGGTCATTCTGAAATGTACTGTACTAATCGTATTTTTGTGTTATATATGCTTCTTATAAACAACTGTGCTAAAAAATAAAGAAAGGGAACTGAGCCATCAAACTAATGGGATAGAAGCAACACGTCATTTAAACAAATCAGGATGTATGTTTAAAATAATACAATTAAAAAATCAGCACAAGCAGAAATACTCCAAAGATATACAAATAAATTGAAAAAAGTACAAAACAAGCAACTCACTGGTGACTCAACACGTTTTAAAGGAGAGTGGGAAAAAATAACAACAGCAACACCACCCAAAACAGAAAATTGACAATAAGTTTTGAAGAAAACATTTGAATAACTCACCGAACATAAAAGAGATTCTGAGTCTGACTACATTAAAGAGGTAAAGAAACAGAAATGCTGCAGAGAGTATAAGAAATGGAGTTAAGTGACAGTCAAGCTACTGTACCCAACTTCAGGCTGATGATGTTAATATCTTTACTCCATAATTTAACCTTCAGTTGAAAGAAAAAAAAAAACACTCAATAAGCACAACCAGAGTGGACACCAGCCAAATAAATGGGAAAAGCAATACCCTTCCTTAAAAGTAATTCCGCAAGCTATTGTAAAGGTTATTGACTACAGAGAACAAATAAACTCTATACCAGAACTGATTTAGGCAGAGCTTAAAGTCATTTAAGTAAAAATCCAATAAAGACAACAGAACAGAAAAGTATCAAAAGAAAATTCTGTGGAACCAAGGATCATCTATTAGTAAACAATGCCACAACGCAGATCTGTAAGAAGGAGTGGAATCTTAGTATGCCATGGATACATTACAAAAACATTTGACAGTATTTCTCATCTATATATTTTAGAATGTTTACAGATACACAAAATACCAGGAGGGAAATTTCAAGATGATCATTTAATAACCCTTGCTGTTTTGCCTTGTTCTCAACCCATTAAGATGTTTACTTGACAGACCAGACTATAACTACAACATAACTTCAAGAAAATAACCTTGTCAAATGACATCTTAACTCCTTTTGTGGATGATTTAAAGCTGCATAGTTTATCTGACAGGTAACTAAAAGTACAAGTACAAACATGAAACTTTTCAGATGACAAGAATGACATCTGACCTTGGCAAACGTGGGAAAGCATGCTTTAAAGCAGTAAATCTAAAACATAAAGAAAGCAACACCCGAAGAGAAGAATGCACTGTGAATTAATTAAAACAAGAAAAACTGCATAAATATCTGAAAATAGCTAAAGGATCAGTAATACATAAACAAATGAGAACAAAAAAAAAAATAAGAAAGGTATATTTCAGAAGTCTAAACTTAATCCTGAAATTTGTCTTAATGTCTAGCAATATTGCTCAACCCATAAATCAGCTTGCCCTCTATGGTCTAATCTATATCTTTGGTATGATTGATTGGCCACAAAAAATATTGAATCAGTGTATGGGAAACAAGAAAATAAGAAAATGAGTTCATGTGTGTCAAATGATATATAAAAACCATGGAATGACAAAATTATATATCATTTAGTCCGAAAAGCATGGTTGTCCTTCAAACTGGCTATATGTATATTTCTTCTGTTATGTGACCACATACATATTTATTGACATTATTACATCCAAAACATAGTGAGTTAAAAACCATGAAGAAATATGTCTAAGGTGACATCCTTGATGAAATTAGCAGAATCATTTCAGAATGGTGTCAGTGCAGAAGTGGACAAACAGCAGGTAACAGGATAAAGTGCTAAACAAAAGGAACACTGTGCAGTGTAATGGCTACGATCATAGGAAAAGGGAAAAAAATGTTAAATATACAGTTAAAGTGGCAAGTAAAGAAAACTGAAAAACTACACATTGATTAAAAGCTTCCATCTGACCAGCTAAGGAGAGGTAAACTTAAACCAAAAGGTGAAAGGCTAATAATTTAGCTAATGACTGTAGTCCGAATTAGTTCTTAAAGGTGCCACTTACACCGATCCTGTTGACTTAGCCAACCTGCTAGCAGATAGGATCAGCACAAACGTCACCCCCCTAAAGTCCCATTCAACATCCATGATACTTGCCCCGCACCTCACATCTCCACAGATCAAGTGTTAAAGGCCCTACCCAAGGCAAAGAATATAGCTTCCATGGGACCTGATAGTATCCCAGGCTGTATTCTGCAACATCTCCATCAAGAACTAGCCTCACCATTGAGCACCCTATTCAACCACAGCCTAAGTACAGGCTTCATTGCACCAGAGTGGAAAGCTGCCATTGTCATCCCTTTGCACAAAGGTGGTGCCACTACTGATTCTGGTAACTATCACCCAATTAGCTTGACAAGTCTGAACTGTAAGGCCTTGGAGCGTACTATTATGGACCTCATAAACAAGGACATAGGCAATCTCCAAGCACTTGACCCCTCCAAGCGCGGATTAAACAAGGGCAGATCTTGCCTGCTGAACCTGGTTGACTTCTTTGAGACTGTCACCAAGGCACTGGATGAGGGAAAGTCAGTACACACAGCTTACCTTGACTTGGCCAAAGCCTTTGACACAATCCACCACTCTGGCATCATCAAAAAGCTAACAGAACTTTATTTATTTATTTATTTATTTTATTTAACATTTGTTGACCGGGAATGTCCGACTAGGTTCCACAGAGCCTGTTTTCAGCGGAGGCCCAGGGAGAAATGCTCCAGATGCATGTCTTTGGTGTAAATCCCTATCATATCAGGTGGGTGGCCAACTGGCTCACTGATAGGACCCACAAGGTGAAAATAGGTGCCATTACCTCCGATAGCAGACCTGTCACTAGTGCTGTCCCCTAGGGATCTGTCCTGGGACCCCTGTTGTTTGGCATCTACTTCTCAGAGGTCCAGGCAAAGACAAAAGGCCTGTGGCTGACCATGTTTGTGGATGACTGTAAGTTGGATGCTGTCACTGACTCCCCAAGTGATGTTAACATACTTCAAGAGGGTCTCACAGCAGCAAATGACTGGTGCCAAAGTCATGGCCTTAAGTTAAATGCAAAATATATATTATCATGCCATTCAGCAAAAACACAGTCCCTACTGATTGCCATATTAATGGAAGCCCCCTAAGAACACAACCTGTGGTGAGAGACCTGGGTACCCAAGTTGACAACAATTTCATATTTAACCATCATGTAGCAGCAGTGGTCAGAAAATTCTTTTACTTGGTTCATCTCATTAGTAAAGGGACTGCATCCAGAAAAAAGGAGGTTATTACCACTCTGTACTTCCTTCATTAAGTCATGGAGTACAATGCCCTATTTGGTATGTACCACTCCAAACACCTGCACCAACTGGAAAGGCCACAGAAATACCTTGCAAAGAAAATCCATGGCCTCCAACACCTGTCCTATTTGGACAGGCTCAAATCACTATCACTCAACTCTGTATCATACAGATTGCTCAGAGGTGACCCGTGTCTCACCTACAAGGCAATCTCAGACCCTGCTCTAATAGAGATGTTCCATATCCATAAATGTAACTCCTCGAGTAGTACCCGATCGAAAGGCTTAAGTCTAATATGTGACATTAAAGAAACCTGCTGGAGAGATAGGTTTGTCTCCCAGAGGCTGCCCTACCTCTGGAATAGACTCCTCTTACACATCAAACAAAGTGTGTCACTGACCCTCTTCAAGTGCAACCTTGATGAGTGGATGGGCAACCACAATTTGTCCCATGGGTTCCACCTGTGTCCCTTATTGACAGGGGTAACAGGTGCTGATTGTGGTTTCTCTTCTGGGGATAAACTCTTGGCTAGGCTTGTAAGGACCAAAGAGCCATTAGCCTAGTAATCTCCTATGATCCTATAGTCTGCATGCATGTCGGTTCTGCACTAAAGAATAAGAAACAGCACCTCATCCTATTGCTAGCTGTGATATATTTAAGGGTGAGAGTTTGGTATAATGGTTAAGGTGTTTGCCTCAGAGACATAACATACAGGGTTTGATTCTCACCTCCGAAATGAAAATTGGCTATGCTTAAAATGGCCCACAGCAACAACTAGCCTAGTACTATTCTAAGAACTTATGAGACTCTACATACTTAAAGTCACAATAATGTGACAAGACTGCTACACTGAAGATGGTGCAAAGATTACAATATATAAGCAATTAAAAAGTGATAGAGTATCAAATATCATAACAAATTCGTGACCAAAATGAAGATGTAATAATCACAGGTTACTATCTAAAATTAATAAAGAAAATAGAAGAGAGAAAATCAGGTACAACAGCAATGAAAAAGGGCAAAAGCAGCATTATTTACTGAGTTACCTATACCTACAATATCAGGATCCTGCATACATATAAGGGCATAGAAGCAGAAGCTAGAGCAATGTAAAACAAGAGCTGCCTGACAGGTTTTGTACTATAGTAGGAGCAGCTGGCTGATAAAACTTAATGACTAAACATACTTAAATAAACTGCCAGTATGGGTAACTCCCTATGAACTGAGTCAGATCTAGCACTGATAAGAGCACTATTGGCAAACATGAAATATTGACTTTATTAACATTAAATATGCTCTGACTTAGGAACAGAGTCCATTATGTCATGGTTTTAAAAATCCTAAACATCTGGAGAAATTACAAAAGCACAGAACACCCATTTCTGATAGATGTGATCTTTGAAATGTCTTCAGAAACCTAACTGTGATCCTTGGATAAAGTCTACTAAAGCCAAAGTTGAGGTAAATTTGGCCTCCCAGGCGAAGGACAACCACAAGTCATTCTTTAGCAATATCTACAACCTCAAAGGAAATATACAATTGTGTGTAGAGCTCATTGTACATGGAGCCACCTATACTGAGCCAGAAGATATAGCAAACCTACTGGCCAACAAATTCACCTCCAACTGTAGCCCTTTTACTTTATCAACCTTCCCATCAAATATAACTCCTTCTGTTATCACCAGGGAACAGGTCCTTAATGCTCTCTCTAAGGCCAATAACACTGCATTAATGGGCCCAGACAATACTCCAGGATGCCTTTTAAACATGAAGCATGACTTATAAGGCCCTCTGGAATTGTGCCTCATGAATGGAGAACAGCAACAGTCATCCCTCTGCACAAAGGTGGGCCATCTACAGGCCCTGGAATCTACAGATCCATAAGTCTCACTAGTCTCATATTTAAAGCCATGGAAAAAATTACCACGGAAATGATCAGTAATGACATAGGAAGACTCCAAACAAAGGACTCAATGAAATTTGGTTTCATCAAGGGTAGGTCATGCCTACTCAACCTGGTGGACTTCTTTGAGAAGGTCAGCAAAGCAGTGGATGAGGGCAAAATGGTTCATACTGCCTACCTTGACCTGGCCAAGGCATTTGACACAATCCCCAACTCGGGCATTGTTGACAAACATAAGAGGTTAGGGACAAAACATTATGTTATCCGGTGGATTGCCATCTGGCTCACAGACAGGGCTCAGGAAGTTAGAATTGGGGAGTCCACCTCTACAACGAGGCCAGTCACAAATGGAGTCCTTCAGGGATCAGTCCTCTGAAGTAAAGGTCAATGTCAGTGGTCTCTAGCTGACTAAATTTGCAGATGAATGAAAATTAGGAGCCATTACTGAATCACCCGCTGACACAAATGTTCTCCAAGAAGGGCTGATGCAGACAAACATCTCGTGCCACAGCAATGGACAAAAACTAAATGCCAAGAAATACATAATAGTATCCTTTGGGAGGTCATCCACCCCTGGAAACTACCATATTGACAACACATCGCTAACAGCTGGCCAAGTAGTAAGGGACTTGGGGACACACATAGATAGTAATCTTGCCTTTGACCTTCACGTGTCTACAGTAGTGAGGAAATCATTCTATGCTGTGCAATTTATAAACAAAGGTATGACATCAAGGTCTAAAGAGGTCAATAGTTCCACTGCATTCAGCATTCATCATCCCTATCATTGTGTACAATACCCCAATTTGTATGTTTCTAAGCAGGCATATCCAACAACTGTAATGTCCACAGAGGTTCTACACTAAATTAATACAGGGCACAAGTAACATGTCCTGTGCAGACCACCTCAAGGCCTTATCCCTGTATTCCATCTCCTACAAGACTGTTGAGAGGAGATCAAGGCCTGTCATACAAGGCATTGTCAGACCCCACTTTGATGAACCTCCTGCATTTCTGAAAAACAAACAGCACCTGAATTACCCTTTCTAAAGACTTAAACCTTGCCTGTGATATAAATAAGACCTGCTGGAGTGACAGGTAGGTATCCCAGAAACTAATCCTTCTCTTGAACAGGCTCACCATTCACGTGAAGCAGAGTTCCTCCCTAACCCAGTTCAACTGTAACTTGGACAGTTGGATGGGGAACAGGAAATTCATCCCTGGTTTGGCACCTGTGTCTCTAATGGGTACAGGCTGCCTGTAAATGGTTCATCTCCCAGGACCTGCTTGTAAATGTTTCGCCTCCCAAGCCACTGCTTACACTTATCAAGGGTACCAGAACCTATCAGAGATTTGGGATGTATAGCTAGGCTTAAAAAGGCCCTTGTGGACACTAGCCTAATAAATACATATGACCCTATTCATACCTGACACACCAGTTATGATTTCAGCTATAAAAATAATAAATTACCATACTGCAAAAGGTACATAAATTAAGACTGGAAAATAAATGGTCTAGTTATAAAAAAGACACCATCATTAGTGATCATGAGGAAATAGTAGACAACAGTGTAAACACTGCCCAGTAAGCAACTATCAAAATAAGGAAAGCATATCTTGCAGCTCATCTATTTCTTTTTTTTTTTTTTACTCAAATGATTTTTATTTTGATGAAATAACACAATAATTTAATACATTCATAACATTCAATAGCTATTTACAGTATTTACATTCAGCCTGACAAAAAGGATTCAGATAAAAAACATTTGTAGTTAAATAATAAATTAATATATAAACTATGATAGTTAGGAAGAGTTTGATTCCAGCTGTAGGGTATCAATCAAATTTAAAACTTTCCTCGGTGGACTACTAACCAATGGCTTAGGAAACGTTCTTAACTCTTTAGTTCTTTTCTCCATTAGTATGCATTTCTTCAGTGATGATAGGAATTCCTCCATTGTGGGTGCTACATTAGAGTTCCATCTTCTAGTTAGACATTTTCTGGCTATTGCTAACATTGTCCACAGCAAATACAGGTCACCTTTCTTCATATTATTACTATTAACAGCATTCAGTAAAATTAAAGACTTTGTCAAAACAAATATATCAGTATAGAGACCTAGAAGAAATTTGTTAATCTCATTTCAATATTGTTTAATATTAGTACAGTCATAAAAAATATGAGACCAGTCAGCGTTAGTGGACAGATGACATCTCCAACATAACTTATTGTTTGAAGGGTTCATTTTTGAGAGTTTCTCAGGTGTCAAAAAGGATCTGTGTAGACATTTCCAATGAAAAATTCTCCAGAATTGCGAGTAAGAAGTTAGTTTAACTGAAAATAAAATATTTGTTTTGTCTTCCATTGATAATGATACTTGAAACCCTTTAGTTAGGTATTGCCAGTAAGAATCTTTATGAGCTGTCTTATAGACAAAGCGTTATATAGATATGATAATTCATTCTTAACATTGATATTATTATATAGAATTCCAAAAATCCAGTTTATAATTTTTGGTACAGTTTTGAAGGATGAGTTATGTATTATTCTGCACAGATCCTTAGTGTATGCTGTGACACTCTGAAGACCCATCTAGTCATTAGGGGATAGGCCATAGGTTGACAACATAATTTGTGCGTTCAAAGCTTGTTGGTTTTCCAACAAAATAGGTTATTATTTCCCATAAACCAAAAATCGCTCTATTTGTTTTATCAGGGAAATCCCTCGTAATAGTAAATGGTATTAAAAATCTATGCCACAGTTTTATATCTAAATTTGTGTTAATGAATTTTCTAAACACATCAAAAATATTGGTTATTAGTGTTAATTTAGTTAATTTTGTTGTACTACACTGTAAATTTAAACTTAAATAGTGCCATGTCTTATCTTTATCAGTTACCAAAGCATCCGTTGATAAACAATTTTCATTCATTAGCATAATGGAGTGTAACTGTTTCCAGTTGGAAGAGTATCTAGGATTTATCCAATTCATCAGTATTTTAATTATAGATGCCTTTATATAAGTTTCAATCTCTGGGAATTTTAACCCCCCTTGTTTCCATTTTCTGATATGAAGAGAATATGCCACTCTATTTTGGGGTACCACAGGAATTTCTTCAGGGTTGAAGTGATTTCTTTAAGGATTTTCTTTCCTGGTGGAAGTATAAGGGCTTGTGCTATATATAGCATTTTAGGTAACAAAACCATTTTTATCAGTTGTAACCTATCATCAAATGTTATAAACACATTATTCCATTTGTTTATTAATGTCTCGATATTCTTGCCTAGGACTATTCCTTAATAGTCTAGAGTTGAAACTTGGTTTCCAATAATATGATTAACTGGAACTTGTATGCTCTTTTCTTTATTTAATAATAAATATTTTGATTTAGATTTCTTGAAGGAGAGTCCTGAGATTTTTTGGAAATTTGTTGTTACTAAATCCACTTCACCTAACACTTCCTTAGAGTTGGGTAAGGTAAGTAAGACATCATCAGCAAACATCATTATTTTAGAAATATATTGGTCATGTATATTTATACCTCTTATCATTGGGATATTATGTATTAAAATGGCAAGTATTTCTATGGTCAGAGCAAATAGGATAGAGGACATGGGACATCTTTGTCTAGTATCTCTAGTGATTTGGATTGCTTTGGAAGTAAAGGGACCTAATTTGACATACACTATATTATTTTCATAGATTTTCTTTACCATTGTTTTAAAAAAGGGGGAAAATCAAATAACTGTAAGACTTTAAATAATCCCAATTTAAGGAGTCAAAGGCCTTTTGAATATCTAGACCTATTATCAATGCTTCATGGTTTCTTCTATTGAGGTAATTGATCAGAGTTAATATTCTTTTAATATTATCCTGTGTATGCCTGTTATGTAGGAAACCAGTTAGGTCTTCATTAATTATTTTAGATATGGGTATTTTCAATCTATTGACCATAACTGACATAAATAGTTTAGAATCATTATTCAACAAAGAAATTGGTCTATACGAGTTGCAATGATTAGGGTACTTATTCTCTTTTAATATAGGGGAAATTAGAGAATATCTCCAAGAAGGAGGAATATTTGCTAATGTTTGAGCTTCACAAAAGGTTTTATGTAGGAGAGAGATTATAGAAGAAGGGAACAATCTATAAATGTCGATAATTAAGCCATCTATTCCAGGTGCTTTATTAGACTTACTTTAATCCCATCTATAATTTCCTTTAGAGAAATAGGTTTTTGTGGATCTAACTTAAGTTCCTCTAGAATTCTTGTTATGTTGGGAACTATATTCTCTAACTTTTCACATTCATTTGTACTTATTTTATCTTTATGATGCTCTGTATAATGATAATTAAAAGCCTCCAGAATGCCCCTTATGTCCGAAACATTTTTCCTTTTCCCTTCATGAAAGATACTATCAATGTTATTAATTTTTGATTGTATCTTAACTTTCATAGATAGGTTATGAAGATGCTTAGGAGAGGTAGCATAAGAATTTAATTTCAGTTTTTCCATAGCTAAGTTAGTTTTATGGGATAATATTTCATTGTATTTCTTATTTGCTTCTTCTGTTTTCTTATTATTATCTGTAGCAATTAAGTTTTTATTAGACTTAAGAGATAATATTTGATTTTGGAATTGCTGTAACTCTGAGTCCCATTCTTTAATTTTATTTTTGTACCAGCTAATGGTTTTACCATATAGATAGGCCTTAAGAGAATCCCAAACCATAATTGTGTTTGCTTCAGGTTTATAATTCATCTCTAAGAAAAGCTGAAGTTCAGAAGTTATCCAAGATTTAAAGTCTTTAATTTTTGTGATATATGAAGGAATCCTTGAAGTAATAACTAAATGATTGAATTCCAAGTGTATTGTTAACAATAGGAAATTATGATCTGAAAAGGGACATGGTTGTAATGAACAATTCAAGATTTTAGAATAAAGATCTCGTGAGATATAAATTTTATCTTTTCTAGTTTGGGTACCATGTCTATAGTCCTGGTGTGCGAATAGTAAAGAATTTGGTCCCAAAACATTAAAGGTATCTTTTAAGTTAAACATTTCTGTCCATTTTTTAACTGTTTGGCTGAGGACAATAGTCCAGGATATTTCCTGTTGGTAGTTTCTATAATATCTGTGATACAACTGAAATCACCTTCTAGTATAATATTACCTTTAGAATTAGTTGTAATAAAGTCTAAGTGTTTCTTAGCTAGTCCAGCCCCAATACCCGGGAACCAGTATAAATTAACCAGGGTCCAAATTCCATTATTAAACTTAAGTATAACTAAGGCCACGAGTCCATCTTTATCTACATGTTTGTAAATGATTTGGTGATTTAAGAAAGTCTTTTTCCATAGAATCGTTATTCCGCTGGTCTTATTTTTATAAGAAGATTGAGCAAGTATTGTGCATTCCTTAGGATCCCACATAAATGTGTCATTTATTTTAAAGTGTGTCTCTTGGAGAAAACCTACTTGAGCCTTATTTGGTTTAAGATACCTTAGTAGGTTGGCTCTCTTATATGGGTTGTTTAAGCATAAGTATTTAAGGATATCAAAGTTAAATCCATATCAGAATTCTTTAAAGGTAACAAATAATAAAGGAATTTGTATTAATAGAATCCTGTATACAAAATACTCTTCCTGTATAGACAATAGAATATCAATTGTTGTATTTCTATTTATCTCAATCCAAATAATTTTCCCCGTGAAAGATAAAAGTAAAACAATTGTGTCAGGCATTTCAAAACTAGAAAAACAGTTAAATAAAAAAATAGCATAGTTCACTCTGATAGACTACCCATCCCAACCATCAACCTTTGCTGGTTCGAGCCCATGAAAACAAAAGTAAAATATGGAGAATATATTATAAATTAAGACAAAAATAGTAGTGATAAACAACTAATCTTTCTCCAATTATAGGCCAATAGCTATACTCTCTCCACTTGCAAAGATTATGGAAAAATGTATTCATAGACAATTCATGCACCACCTAATCCAAAATCGCCTTATGGCAGACACTCAGCATGGCTTCCGTCCTCATCACAGCACTACTTCAGCCCTCCAAGCCTTTACTAACACCATAAACCATAATCGCAACAATAATTATATATCCTCAGCCTTCTTTTTGGATCTTTCCAAGGCATTCGATCTGGTTGATCACCAACTTTTAATCCACACCTTGCAAACATTCTGTCTAGTTACTGGAGCCCTCCAATGGTTTCAATCCTACCTGAATGGTCGACAGCAGGCTGTCCTCTGGCAGAACAAACTCTCTAACCTTCTACCTAACACCCTCGGAGTACCACAAGGCTCTATACTAGGGCCCTTGCTGTTCTCCATCTTCATTAACGACCTTCATACTGTCATCCCAAAAGTCAGCTGTATCCAATATGCTGATGACTCTACTCTGATTTGCTCAGCCTCATCTCCAGTAGAGTTATGGTCAGCTACCCAGACCACCTTTAATACAATAGAAAACTGGATTTCTGAACATCGTCTGATCCTAAATCCCAAAAAAACTAAAATGCTGTTATTTTCACCAACACGTAGGTCTACCGCTTTCACCTTTACCATAAAATCAAATGATGGCACAATAATCTCCCCTGACCCATCTACAAAACTATTAGGTATCATCATAGACAATAATCTCAAATTTGACCTACATGTTAACCAAACTATCAAAACCATCAATAAAAAACTAGGGTCACTTTACAGAATAAAAGCCTTCCTAACCCCTCCAGCTAAAATTGCCATAGCTCGCTCTCACCTTCTTTCAACCCTTCTGTATGCATCCCCTCTACTCTTGAATTTGAACAAGACTGTCCTTAACAAACTCTCAATTTGCTACAACCACATTGCCAGGTTTGCCACTGGGCTGCCTTTTAGGACACATCATTGCATCAATCTAAATCAGCTTGGTTGGCTTGAACTACCTAGCCTAATCCAGTATAACCAACTGATTATGGCCTATAAAATCCTCTATAATCCGGACAATACTCCTGCACTTAAAAATATTATCACCCCCTATAACAATCCTAGACCACTTTGATCCTCTAACAAACTACTAATTCAGACTAGCAAAATTAATAACACAGCCGGTGATTCTCTCTTTGCAAACTCTGTAAGTAGATCCTGGAACTCACTTCCAGCTGATATTACCTTACTTTCCACCTTAGGTCAATTTAAAAATAGACTCAAACAACATTTGTCACTTAACTGGCTACGTAAATGTATCAAGCCTGGCTAACTCGAATGTGTAAAAATCTGTTAACCAGTTTACTGTGTAATTTAATTTAATCCTGACTTGTGCTCAGGACTAACTTTAACCTGTGGAACTCGTTTAACTTGCTTACTTATGTAATCTCTGTAAATAATCTGTTTGTAATATGTAATGCTGGTATTATGTAATGCTGTATCTGCTTACCCTTGGAGCTTTTCTCTCCGGGCCTCCGGTGAAAATGGACATGCATCCAGTCGGACTATCCCGGTCAACAAATGTAAAATAAATAAATAAAATAAATAATCAGATATTAATTCCAGTTAGGTTTTAGAGATGAGCTACATGCAGTATTATTAGAAACATTAAACAGTTATACAGTAATTATTTGCTAAGAAAGCAAGAGACATATTTGGATGTATATAATCTGAATTTAGTGCTTAATAGCCTAAGGAAACATTAGCTTTATTAACAATCTAAATGATTACCCAAAATACCCAAGCATGTCATCTGTATTAGCTCTAATAAAAAAATCAAAATGGCAGAACAAATCAAAGAATTATTTAGCATTGTTATGTACTTGCCCTCTGAATAAATCTTATCATGACAAACTCCCACTAAACAAAAACTCCACGAGAATTGGGTGTTAGCACATTGTGTGTCATTCCCAAAAGATGTTAACACAGATTTTTAGAAATATTCTATAAGACATATTTGTCCTTAATTAACTCCTAAGCATTTGGAATAGCAGATGTTTAAA
Organism: Protopterus annectens; assembly: GCF_019279795.1. Lineage (NCBI taxonomy): Eukaryota > Metazoa > Chordata > Ceratodontiformes > Protopteridae > Protopterus > Protopterus annectens. The sequence continues at coordinate 649,165,218 of NC_056741.1, forward strand.
TAACTGACTAAAATCAATAATAATTAACTGGCATCTGCTAAAATGACAAAAATTAGTAAAAAAACATTACTTATATAAAACGTACTATGATTAACAGGTCTTAAAAGTGAATGACTCAAAGACAAAATTAAGATAGAGATAGCTGTAAATATCTACCATAGTAATAGGGTAATACTGAAACTCATAACTTGTTTGTTGTGTTATCACAAGTCATAGATATTACTGAGCTCTTTCCCTGTCATAAAGTGCTAATATACTAAAATAGATGACTTTATAACAACTGAAAACATGACATCTGAAATATAAATAATATCTAGGATACAATAAGTATATAAACATATTAAGTGCAAAGTAATTATAGTTCAATCAAAATTATTCATACATATATTTGCTAGGATTTAGTATGGTGCTTGAGTATCCTTACAGTTATTACCATTTGTCATAAACATTTCCTGTACATGTATAAGCCTATACTAAACACTTGCTAACTGCATAGAAAGTTATTATAAAGATCTATTTATAAAAAACTCTGGTATATTCACTAGAAATAGTGGCGATAATTAACTGTTTACAAGAAAAAAAATTGATCACAAAATATAGTCACTATTATAAAAGGGAACCATGAATATGTTTGCAGACAGTGTAGCTCATAATTCTTGTAAAAGAAGCCTACTGTGCTATATTATACCATGACCCCCCCCCATTAATATTCCAAAACGTGCATGCTGATTGGTCAGTGTGCACGTTGTAAATCGACTTATACTAATGGAAAAAGGTTTTTCCATTAGTATAAGTCTTTTTTAAAACACTGTCTCGCTATGTTAAAGGAGTTTAACATAGCGACACAGGTTTTAAAAAAGCAACGGAGATCTCCGTTGCTTTTTTTAAAGCTGTCTTGCTATGTTAAACTCCTTTAACATAGCGACACAATGTGTAAAAAGCAATGGAGATATTGCTTTCTCCATTGCTTTTTTTTTAAACCTGTCTCACTATGTTAAAAGGGTTTAACATAGCGAGACAGTTTGTAAAAAGCAACGGAGATCTTGCTTTCTCCACTGCTTTTTAAAAATCTGTCTCGCTATGTTAAATGGGTTTAACATAGCGAGACAGCTTTAAAATAAGCAACAGAGATTCTCCGTTACTTTTTTTAAAGCTGTCTCGCTATGTTAAACCCATTTAACATAGCGAAACAGTAAAATGCAACGGAGATCTTGCTTTCTCCATTGCTTTTACCCACAGCTCTGATGTACTGCGTAGGCATGCGCAGTACATCAGAACTTCTGCGGAATACCAGACAGCTGCGAAGGGCAGCAAGGAGGCATTATACAATTCCATTATTTAAGAAAAGTAATTATTTTTTTTCTTAAATAATGTCATTGTATAATAGCAATAACCCACTTCTGGGTGTGGGTAATGCTGGATTTACCCACGGTTGGCTTTGTTTGGTCCCTGGGCCTCGGGACCAAACCACGCCAACCGTGGGTAAATCCAGCATTACCCACACCCAGGCGTGGGTTATTGCTATATTAACCAATCAGAGTCTTGACATTCACAATTAGGCTTGAATATACACATAAGATGAAATGTAATCTGATCTGCATGCATATAATGTATGATGTCACGAGCTAAGTAAGAAAACTTCACTTCTTAAATTTCAAACTGACATTTTCCCGCTCCAGCACGCTACACAGTACAGTTTCCTGACCTCACTTTAACTGTGTCACAAAGTCTGCTTATTTACAGTAACAAATGCAAAGTTTAACTGTCAGATACTTCCAGACAGTAAAATAACATGCAATGCCAATGAGAGGGAAAACAGCACTTTAACATTAAACTCTACAGGAAACATAACTTGTAACCATTTAAAAACCTTGTGCCGTAAAACATATAAGCATATAACTGTCAGAGAGACCCAATTTATGTCAAAGCCAGTAAACAGCTTTTTGTTCACACAGGTACCAATATATATTCTGAAACAATCAGAAGTTATAAACATTAAAAAAAAACTAGTTAATATATACTAAATCGTAGATATGCCCTGTTATCACATGTATCCAAAACAGTTTTGATAAATAATCTAAGCAGTGACTATGCCTGAACTCAGAAGAATATTTAGCAGGACAAAGGGCTATATATTATTTGAAACAAAGCATGTCATCTTAAGGTCATAAAAGCAAAGATAGCTTACTGTTCAATTATATCACTCAGTAAACCAGTAATATTATACTAGTAATGTCTTTCGGCTTTTCCCGGTTAGGGGTAGCCACAGCGAAACACCGGTCCACTTATGATTGGCAGTAGATTTTTACAGTGCTGAGGTGCCAGCCCGATGCCCAACCTTCAATGAAGGCACACCCATTCACGCATGCACCTACCTGCATGTTTTTAAACATCACTTGACCATGGAGAGGACATGCAGATGCCGCACAGAAGGCGCTCCAGCTGAGAACCAAACTGGAGAACCTCTTGCTGTGAGGCGACAACACTAACCACTGCACCACCACAGCCACACTAAAAGCACAAATGGTTAATTTGTATATGAACAAAAAAAAAGTATAGAAATGAAAAAGCAAAAACAGAAAGAAAAGCAATAAGAAAAATATTGTCATGACATACCTTACTTGAAGATTTAGCAAGTATAAAACAAATTAAAGTCCAGTTGCAGTAGATGCTTTGAGAGATTTAGTGGGAAAAGCAATTTTTCTTTTTAACATCAGTCCAAGAAGATTTATCAGTAACTCTCTTCAGAGATGCAGATGCCCATTCCATATCATCAGGTAATGAAATAATGTTATTGTTTTTAATAAAGGCAGTAGCTTCTTCTAGGGCATTAAATCATCTCATTTCATTCTGATATAGAATTTTTATTCTGGCAGGAAAGACAAGCTGAGTTTTGATGCTGTTTTG